>NC_090885.1:76234849-76239849 GCF_036669925.1 Montipora capricornis | reverse complement strand
GCACCGGTTGTCGGCTGCACCGTGTAGCAAGAGCTAGCAAGAGATGCGGGGTATTCCAATTGCTCCCAGAAGTGCTATTGTTTTCCCTCCAAAGCGATAATCATTTCTTTTCACGAGTTTAAGATTTTATTTGCATAATCGATTCCTTCATCAATCATAGCATACGCTAAGAAACGTTTATTAGAAAATCCTTGAACGTTAGCAACAATGGTTGTAAACTGGCTTAAATTTCGGAGACGGGATTACTTTGAATGTAGTTCAAGGTTTTCTCTATTTGGATTTTGAGAATCGCTTGAGGCCATTGTATTATAAAACGGAAATAATAGGTTGGTTTCATATCGTATTTAAAAATGGGTTCACATAAGAGATCACGTCTTGGTTCACAACATTGACGCAGTGAGCAAACAACATACCTTTCAAACGCCTTATTACTCGGGCCAGTAAGTGCTCGAGTTATAAAACACGTTAGATTTTTTTTTCGTGTGCAGCAAAATGCACAATAGAAAAATGTGGCGCTGTTAAGGGCCCACTGACGTATTTTTTGGGGTGCGTTGCTAAGAATGTAATTGTTAAGTAATTTGCAAGAAGTTGGCATTATTTTGGTCAGTTTTCAACTTTTGTAAGCAGGAGCCCATCACCCGGAACGTGCAACTCACCTATTTTCTTGCAACGGCGTTTTCACAAGTAAGGTTATTTTTAGATTAAATTTCCCGCCAATGAGACTCCCACAGGAGCCCGATGACCAATTACAAGAAATTAAGCTGACGTCATAGGTTCACCGAACCGGAACTGCCTTTGTTTTTTGACCTAATTCGCGGGAAGGGCTAGTCTAAAAATAAACCTACTTGTGAAAACGCCGTTTCACAGACGCCTGAAGTTGCACGCTCCAGATGGGCTCCTGTTGTAAGCCAATAACGCTAAATATGACGTCATCATGACACGCCCATGGTCACGTGACCAATGAAAGACAACTCTAAATTTGTCTACGTGCTACACAATTTGGCTATTTAATCAGGCATGTACTAAAACCCGAAAGACCGAAACGAAACCATCGGAACGAAACCACCGAAAGAACCGGAACCGCCGAAATGATCGAAACACCGGAACAAAACCACCGAAACGAAACCACCGGAACACACGAAACAGCTATAAAAACTTGAACAAAACCATCGAAACTGACTCGATTGCAGTATAAAATTTGACCTCCGGGCTGATTGTCGCCTATAATAATTTCTCGAATGGTTTCCTTCAAGTTTCCTGATTCAGTTGCTCTTTATTCACAATCTTTGCAGATTTCATAAGCACACCAGAAGATTCTTTCATTTCATTATTTTTCCTTTATTAACTATGTCAAGCAATGATGCGCACACGGCGAGCAAAGTGAAAATGAGGTTGGAATAGTGCAAAGACCAAGGCAACAAACAAAAATACGAGGTGACGACAAAGTTATGATAAAAGAATGTTAATGCATTTGTAAATTATTGTATTATTGAAATGTACTTGCATTTCTATGTTATAGTTATTGGTGGAGACTGAATTTACCCAGTCTGTTTTGTGCTTCTCCAGAAGGTAACACCTTTGAACAAAATGACTAATTAACTAACTAACTACGTCAAGAGTGGAAGAATTTCAGAAAATCTCGTGATCTTCATGGTCATTTTCGCTGTTTCGATAGCTGTTTCGGTTGTTTCGCAAGTTTCGTTTCGGTGTTTCGATGGTGACGTTGGTATCGTTCCGGTGTTTCGATGGTTTCGGCGGTTTCGGTGGTTTCGTTCCGATGGTTTCGTTTCGGTCTTTCGGGTTTTAGTACATGCCATTTAATCAGTGGTTTGATAATTTGTATTCGTTTTTGCATCCTGCCAAGCATGGTTTTCTATTTATTTTGAAAAATGTTCTTTTTAAAGAGATAAACGATACTGAAATACCCAGAACATTTTCAAAAAAGATGATTTGAAAAAATCAATGCTTAGATATATTCTGTATTTGTGGGTGAAACGTACCATATATAAAAAATAGGTCCGCAATGCGTACGTGTGTCTAGTGCTGGTGACACTTTTCCAAAAGCGTGGATGAACAGATAAATGCAAAATGACAGTTAAAATTAATACAGAAATCAGGAATACCCGGTACGATTTATAAAAGTTAGAATGTTATTGTTTTGTTTTCTAAGAAACGAAACGTATTGATTTTGAATTCAGGGTGAACTTTTTGTAATTGGAAATCTTAACATCAACGAGAGACAAAAACAAACTTGTGAGCACGTGAACCTGAGGTATTGCGTGAATCATAATGCTGACAAACACAAAAGCAAAGGAAATGGATCATGCGTAGGACGTTTTGAATATCTGAATGATTTTGGGTTAGATTAAAGCGATATATTGTTAAAAACTCCCAAGTTACCCTTTTCGTGTTAATTAGTAATGCAAACAAGTCTTTGTAATAAATTGGGCTAACGCGGAACCAGTGATTGTAAAGCTAGTAATTGCCATGGTTCGTATGTAACACATGTAATCATGAGAAGATTCACGGAAAACGAAATTTGAAATGTTATGCAAGGGTGAGTATTTGATGGTAAAATAGGTACTTGTAGACTTTATGCTTCGATATATTGTGCACATAAACAAGTATCTGTTCATTCCTTTAAATGAGATTTTACTGCCTTATCAGTAAAATACGGTTAATGGAACGTTTAACTGTACTAAAAGGGCTATTCATGTCGCGATAGTTATCTTCGCGTTCTTTGTAGTCGGTCGTGCAAAGTTATAAAATCAACGGTTTTGTTGTAAATAAAGCAAGGACATAAAGACTTTGTTCCTAGATCTCAGATTATATCGTACACTTGCATTGGCGAAATCTGTTAAAGCCTCATTCATTACTGCTAAAGAGCACGTGTAATGCCTACCTGCTACATTGTAGAACCTGTGCAACTGGTTACTTTAATAGACAGGGTCTAGCTATAAAAGCCTCATTTAATCGTCCAAGGTTCACTCGGCAGTTTGTCCTCTATAGTAAATCAACTAGCTGTTTGCAATTTGTCAAAGTTTTTCCCCTCCCTCCGTCCCTTTGGAGATGGGTTGGATATATCGCTTTGCCGTCATTAAAATTGGACTCCTTGATACCCTGACAACATGCTCTTCAGAAACAGAAATAATGACTGACTGTAATAGCGCTCCGAAATGTTGAATGCTTCGTTCTTAAAGCGTCGCGAAATCGACGTACACTCCCCCAAAACATAGTGACTAAAATATCGATATACACATAGAAAATTATAAACATCGACCACAACAGCAATCACAAATGTTGCGAATGTGTCCTTAATACCCTGACTGACTGTAATAGCGCTCCGAAATGTTGCATGCCTCGTTCTTAAAGCGTAGCCATGGAAGTGTCAGGTGGTGAGAGAACGAAAAACTTCGATGAACAAAGGAGGCTGTGCTGCTCAAAAATGTTGCCGACTCAGTTCGTGTGTATTGGACAACCCTCGATGAGTTGGGGACACTAACATGGCCGCCGTGACGGCACGTGAAAACACTCCAAGGGAAAGACATCTGTTTACAAACATTGCTTCTATTATTGAAATTTGCCAACCACAGGAACAAAAGACCTTTCGTTTCGACAGCCGATCGGGCTCTATTTGGCACATTAATGACAATGGGTAACGTCAACGATATCTTCCCTATAGAGTGGGAATGGAAAACGTTGGGGAAACATCCCGACACATCTTGGCGCGCATTCGTGAGCATCTGAGAAGGGACAGTACTTCTCCCACTTTCCAACATTTGCAACACTCTGAGAAATGTCGAAAACTCTGTTCTGAGAGCTGCTTCTCCATTGTAGAGACGGCGCCTAATCGTTCCCAGTTGTTGTTCAAAGATACTGCCATCATATCCCAGTCTGAATAGGCAACTAAAACATGCGGAGCTAACTCTCTCTTTTTAGCGACATTTATGTTTTAATGTTAGTTTTCTGGACGTTTTGGTGTTCTAACAATTTCTAGCCAAAAACGCGCCATTTTCCCACCATCTGAGACCGGAAGGGTAATCTCAATTTTTCGTTAATGTTTGCCTTGGAGATTCTTTGGCAGAGAAGAAAGCTTGCGAATTTTTGTTCAAAAGAAGAGTTCCAAAGTGAGCTTTGGATTCCATAGAACTCCATAGACTACCTACACACAAGCTGCCTCTGCGCGATCGAAATCTCCCCATTGAGATGAACTGTGCAAACTTCAATGATTTTTTCCTCCGTAAGGCGCTCAAGATATCAATTTGGTGTACCCTGTTAATTTAAAATCTATCAAGTGGCGTACGGGATACAATTTGCGATTCACTAATTCGAGGCTTCTTTTTCTCGAGCACGAATTTCGAGACAACATCTCACAGAGCTTGCCATAAGTTCTTTTTTGCTTATTTGTTTTTTTCCCAAAAGAAAGATCTTAGCACTGTAAAAATATTTCATAGTTTTATCTTTCGCAATATTTTTCACAATTTCAGACATGAAATTAAACGTACATTGTACATTCGTCAAATAAAATTCAGTTGGATGACAAATGGCCCATTTCCGAGTTGCTGTTTGTCTCGGTTTCGAAGTGAGTCTTGGTGCTCAACTATCGAAAGGGAAATGAGTTTGATTTGCATGAGAATACGCAACTCATTTCCATTTGAATGTTTGTGCACCAGGACTCGCTTTAAAAGTGAAGCGTGCAGCAACTCGGAAATGGGCTATTCAGTCATTACTTTCAACCACGTGACCAACGGCCAGTGTTACTGCGAAACAAAAGAAAACGTCTGCATGAACTGCTTTAAGATAAAGTTTGATAAGAAGAGTGTTTTTTTCCACTGATCGAAGCATGGACGAAGGATCAACAAGAACGTCATAGGACCTCCAGGACTCCAGGTTTTCTCTGAAAATTAAAGAGAGGAAACATCATGAAAAGAGTAAATTGTTTTATTAAGGTCACTATAGAAGCACCAAGTTTTGGCACCACCAAAGACGACACAATTGGA
>NC_090885.1:76207349-76219849 GCF_036669925.1 Montipora capricornis | reverse complement strand
TTTACCCTCAAATATAGAACCACAGGGAGCCCCAAACACGTATCGAGTGCCACCTGTGTCTTCTAAAAAAGAATATATCATGTGGGAAAACCAAAAATATTGCGGATTGTGAACAACTTAAATAACTGGTTCTCAAGAGGACAGCAATGAAACCAAACTTACATTTAAACGTTTGTGGGAACTTTCTTCATCTTCTACTCTCAAAGGAACAATTCGGTTGAATTTCTTTTCTTATTCCGCAGTATTCATTTTATTCCCAACTATTCTTTTGAAAGACAGCGGTGGCAGTTGAGACGTGAATTTGGGATCCCCGTGACCTAATCTCGTTTCCAGATGCCCCAAAACTGCTCAAAACGCTGCAAAATGGCAGTTTTCGCAAAAAGTTGCCATTTGAGGCTGATTCAAACGTTTTCGACAAGTTTCCCAGCTCAGTGCAATTTTGATAGAATGAGTATTCAGTAAGTTTTTGAGGTTTTTTTCTCCAAACCTGAACGTATTTTCACACGCTTTCTTTTCTCACTAAAAAAGTAGTTCGTTTCTTTCTGATCTGAACAAATGGCTTTTCTAAAAGCTTTCTTTTGTATGCATGTGGACTGCTTTGCAGAACAGGCATTGAATCATGCAATTCTCGTAAAATTGGGCTTTAACTTCAATGTCCTACCTTTGGAGCTAAATCGATTGTCTTGGTGCTGATGGGCGCTGTGCTAAATATGTACTGGTCTGTTACGGAAAGCGGGAGGCCGCGTATTTTGTGGGCTATTTTCTGAAGAAAGCAAACATTGTTAAATAAATTCTCTTCGACTCCTGCTCGGGAGCTCTACAAAGAAGATTTCAATCCATAGGGAATGGAAGGCCTCGTGAGAGGCTCTTTCCATGACTTTAGCACAGCGTTTTATCAATAAACATTCGAACACCTCCAGAGGAAAGAGGTGTGGGAACTTATCTGTCTTTTCTTTTACTTTTTTTTTTAACTCAATGACAAAAAGGATAACTTGAAGAACTAAAACAAACAGGCCAACCTTCTTAAACTCCAAATCACACATGAAATAGTTCGCACCGTCCAGCTGCGCCACGCTTTCAAAAACGTCCTGTAAAAGAAAAATATTTGAGACATAATGACATTCGTATTGGTTTGTACTTCATTGCCCTCGCAGGGTTTTGGTCCTCTGTTAGTGTTGCAAGTTGAGGCGACGTGTTGCGAGAAGAAATTGTTTGGAGTGAAATTCTAAACGAGTACTCGAGGGAATGATATGTTTCTCCCGTTACTTGGCGTAAAGGAATAGTGTTTTAAGCAATTGTCTCCTAAAACCACCCGAAATTCAGGTGTCTCCAACGTGATTCAAACCCATGACCTCTGCGATGCCGGTGCAATGCTCTACCAACTGAGCCATGCAACCACTCAGTCAGGTCAATTTGTTGCGCTCATTTGTTCACTTCATTCAGAGAGATTAAAGGGGCTAGGTCACGCAATTTTAGGCAAATTCAGCACTGATCGAATGGTCATAGAATTAACTAAAATATCAAAATAACGGTTCAAAACTATAGAAGATCTCTAACAAAACACAAGGAAGCCAAGAAGGGACATGGATGGACAAAACTGGAGAGGATTGAAATGGATTGAATTTGGGTAAATTTGAAAAAAACGTAGGCCCACCTTCTTTCAAATTTATACCAGTCTATATCTAAATGTCATTTACACACCTGGAAAATCATTATCAGTTGTTATGTGGCCGTGATTTTGCAAATGAAAGACTCTCGCTCTGCCAATTTGACGTTTAGAGCTCATAATTAACAAAATTAAACATTAAACCTACCCCCTTCAAGCAAACGGTAAGTTCTCTAATTAACTGGTGAAAAACGCCCCTGGCATAGATCAGGCTGAAATTTGCGATTTGCCAAAAATCAAAGACACTTGTCAGTCTTTCTTGCCTATTGGAGCTGTTTTCAATCGAGTGTCGTAAAACAATCAGAAAGCAATTACTTCGACCAATCACACAATCACGGCAAGTGCAAACGCGCAATGAACCAAATCGTATTCGTAGCAATTACATGCAACTTGCTCAAAGCGCGGGAAAAAGCGCGCGTGCAAGTCGCGATTGGTTTTGGTTTTCCTTTTCATTGGTTGATAGTCTTAGAACTGGCGCGAGATTTTTAAACAAATCACAAAGGGTAGCAATTGCAATCGCGTAATTACTTTCGACACTGAGTCAACGATATAATCTTTTTCTGTGGCGTTGTTGTTGTCGTCGCTATCGTCGTTTCTCCCGAAAACCAGCGAGGGCATCTTTGTTTTAATACGTATTTCGCAAGGAACTTTACAGAGATTTTAAGGCTCGCGTGACTCAAGTACCAAGAGAAAACGTGGTCACTATCCTAATAGAAGACTTACATAAAGTTTGACAAGACTCGCATCTGGCAACTGTTGTGAAAGCATCTCAATCTGCTCCATTGTTGGCGCTAGCCCTGCTGCCTAACAAAATAAAAATAAAAAGATTATAACAGCTCTTGAAACACTTGACAAAACAGAAGCAAATGATTACAGTCTTCATTTTAACTGTCAAATTTGAATCTCTCCATCACAACGTGTGCAATCAAAGCAATAGAATATAATTGTATTTGCTCAGTTCATAGTTAATGTACAATTTAAAGTTGGAAACAAACAGATACATAGATAAAGTAATCATAATTACAATTTTAATACATTAAATGTTTGAGACTAGGAACTAAATAAATCATGCAGGTTTTCGATTTAGCCCCTTGCAAAAAACATTGTTCTGTATTTGTGGCCCCAAAAATTTACAAGGCTCCAAAAAATTATATTGCACCTAAGGAGCAGGATGTACACGAGAGTGGAATAAAAGGTGCTCCTAGTATTGCCACTATAAAGATCATGCATACTGTACTATATTTGATGATATAGTTCAGTTAGTAAGGCAACTATGAAAGGCGATATGGACCTACTTAAAAACAATAGGGAGCTTTAGCAACGACGACGGGAACGGCAACGAGAACGTCATGTAAAAACATAAATTCACGTTATTGCGATCACTTCGTGACTATTCCAAGCCTTTTAATATGACAAAGGTGTTTCAGTCCCTCAGGAATGAAACCGTTACGAGCGGCGCTTAATTTAGGGGAGAAAAATGAAAATTTATCTCCAGGTGCTGACGTTCTCCATAACACTTAAAACTTGGTAATTTCACGTTGTTGCTTTGCTGACGACGGCAAAGAAATGGACAAAAATGAAAAACGCACGTGCAGGGCGTGCAAAGCTATTGCTTTTGCCCACTAAATATGCAAATTTGAGACGTTCTCGTTGCCGTCGCCGTTGTCGTTGCTAAAGCTCCCTAATCTAAAACCTACGTCGGTAACTTACAAAATACGAAAACAAAAATGTTAAAAAGTTTTGCTTGAAGAATACATTACTTTTTTAATAGTTAAAAAATGAAAGGAAGAAAAAAATACCAGGAAGCTACAGTCTTAAAATTGCGAAGAATATTTTACCTTAACATCTTCTGTTGGAGCAGTTATCAGGGAGTGTAGAAGCTTTGAATCTTCTTTTTTGAACCTTAAATAGAAGGAGATTTTGTAGACAGATAGTCTAAGAAAGTGAAGGTTTAAGACTAAACTGACGAAGCATGAGGTTCTTACGTTAAAGCTTCGCCATTGGGATAATTGGAGCCATATCTTCCAGCTCGACCAGCAATCTGTTTAGCTTGAGAAGGAGTCAGCAGCACTACATCATGACCATCATACTTTGAAAGTTTACTGAACACAATCCGCTTAATGTTCCTGAGAAGATTAACAAATATAACAACGAGAAAACAAAGGCATCTTTGAACAAACTCTACTGGAGACCTCCGTCTGCTACACCCAAACGTTTGAGGTCAAAACCGGTCAGTGTAAAATGCAGACTGCAGACCAGGGGTAAAATGGAGACTGAGGTTATAATGTAACTGTTGAAAAAGCCCAAACCCCTTAGAAATGCTAACCTTAGGCCTAATTAGGCCTAAAACAATAATTGTTTAGGCTTAATTAGTAGCATTTCTAAAGGGTTTGGGCATATTCAACAGTTACATTATAACCTCAGTCTGCATTTTACCCCCGGTCTGCAGTCTGCATTTTACACTGACCAGATCAAAACTGCCATCACGGCTGTGAATTACCACTGTAAATGAGAGCAGACAGCACATGACCTTGATTCCAGGTCAAGAGCTTCTAAAGACAGATGAAGCACTTAGAATTAACAAAGGAGAGTTCACCATTATGGGCACAATAAAAAAAAATGATGAAGGAAAGGGACAATGGGGAAATATTAGAAATGAACCAATGGCAGACAAACTTATGATTAAAAGCTTGCCGAGAAAATTGAATAACAAACACTGTAACAAAAATAATGAGTAGTATTTCATCAGAATCCAAAAGGTTAAAGTAGTTGGTTATTTTTATTTCTGATCTTTTTGTTCTTTTCTTTAAGAGGATACCATCTTTTTTGTATTTTATTTCAATTTTTTTTTACTGAGGGGTGATAGAAAAATAAGAAATACATTATATAATTATCTCAGGAAGTAAGCTTGCTGTAATTGGCATATTTAGCCGTTAAACTGCACACTTTATTGATACTGTATTCTATACTCCAGGGGTTACAGATGCATTGCAAAAAGAAAAATAGAAGTGAGCATAAGGTAGTTACATGTAATATATTTGGATTCACAGTGGCGAAAGCAGCAGATGCGTTTGAGTTGGCCACTGAAAATAGAAAGGGTTACAAGTTAAGAGTAGAGGAGTACAAAACTTTATTTGTTTTTTCTCTTTTTTTTTCTTCTTATTTTCAAGTTAGCAATAGAAAGACTGTATAGTTTTACATTAAAATATTTTTCATCTGTCACTTACAAATTGAGTCCCATTCCAATTGCATCCGATGCTACCAACACAGAGCAGTCGTCCTCAGGATCATTAAACTTGCTTGCTTGCTCTACCTTAGTGGCTGCAATTAAAGCAACAGTCACATGACTGTTATTGAATGAACTGGATACTGAATGCCATGCTCTTACAGAGACCGTCTCAGACAATAATCAATCAGATTTGAGTGAGGTATAATACAAAACCTTCTAACAACCCTGAGGTGGAATGAATTTATAGATAGTGAATCGGATGAAAGCTGTCCAGCAACACACTTTAAGTCTAACCTGGAGGAAGACCACCATAAATGATGGCACATTTCGTTCTGCTCTTCTTTTCTATCTCTCTCCTTAAACGATACAACTCTTGTTGAGAGAATGAAACAACACAATCCCCAGGCTTGACACCTTGAAGCTTTCCACCTGTGAAGAGGAAGAAAGGGAAAGAAAAGATAAAAATATAATGAAAAAAAGATAATAATGACAACTACATGTAACTAATAAAGACATCTTTATCATAAAACATACGATAATCATTGGACTAGAGCAGTAAAGTCATGCATGCTAACTGTTATTATGCTACTGCCTTGAATTCAACAACACTTTTGCCTGTCGGCATTTGTGACAAGCTGAAGGAATGCAGGGTTGAGTCGGTGGTAAGAGCACTCACTGTCCAGCAAAGTGGTCCAGGATTCAATAAATGCTGGTATTTTGACTCTCTCTCTCTCTCTCTATCTCTCTAACAAGCCCCCACCCCTCCACCCCCCCAATGAGCCCCAGAATTAAATAAGCCTCCCCAAGGGTTTTCACAGTAAGACAGATGACTTTTATAATAATAATTAGTATAATTGTATGGGTAATTATTGAAAATTCTCTGCACTGATGGGTTGCACTTTTAGAGGCGGTTATTAAACGATAATCACCAAAGCGCTTTTTCCAAAAAGGTTGTCCATTATTATTGTTATTAACATTTTTTTAAATTAAATAATAATTGTTTGTTACCAAGGCTACGATGCTGCTTGACTTCTAGAGGAGAGAGTCTTTCATAATGACAGACCTATCAATAAAAAAATTTTAGTATGACTAAAGCACACTGTTTTTTGACAATAAATGTGTTTATGACAGCAAGTCAGAATGATGCTTTTATCTGAAGATAAATCATTACTATCAGTCAGCTGAAGAGCAGTTGACTGTAATAATTACATGTACATGTATGTTTGAATCTAACTTGCAAGCTTTTGGGCAATGCACAAGGTGCCATCCTTGGAAGAGAAATAAGAATAATTAGTATAATTACATACATGTAGGTGATTAATGAAACTTCTCTACACTGATTGGTTGCACTTGAGGTGATTATTGCATGATAATCACCTAAGCATTTTTTTTTACCAAAATGGCCGCAAGCCGTTTTGCCGGGACAACAGACGAAGAAATTAAAGAAAATTAAATGCCTACTTTTTTTTCGAATAATCAGCAATGTAATTATACTAAAACAACTATTCACCTCAGGCTTGGGGATTATCAGTGAATAAAAACCACAACTTTGTCTCTGGTTTTTAGTTACCAATATATTCACCTTGCCTGCGGTCAATAATTAACAATTATTCTTTGAAATCGAGGTGAATAGTGGTAGAATATTTACCGAGCTGCAAAGCGGCGAGGTAAATATTCTGCCACTTTTCACCGAGATTGAAAAGAATAATTGTTTTAGTATACACTCGTGAAGTGATCTCAACAACAAATGCAGAAAAAACCATCCAAAGTCGATTTCATTGGCATCTCAATTCATGCGTGGAAAACGTGCAAGTGGCACAAAGCATGCGCGAAAGTGTTTACAGAAGCTTCAAACATAGCAAATCTAAATAACCTCCATTAAAATCCTTGTCACAAACAGCAAAATAGTCATTTAGCACCATTTAAATCAGCAATCTAAATCGAAAGTTTGCTTGTTAAAACATTTTCACCATTCGATCAAAGTTTTTGAGGTACATTTGAAATGGAAATTGAAAGTGCAGTTCAACTTACTAAGGATCCACATGAAATGGTGGCTCTAATTGCTCAAGGTGAGCGTTAGTTTGTTGTAAAATGACCTGTCTTGTTTCCTTGCAACCATGTGGAACTTTCTTGAACAGTTTTTTAATTCCTCAATTTCATTAAGAAATTCGTTTTGGTGGGCGACCAGCCCTACAAGAGAGAATTACTCCGAATGAAACAAATTGTTGGTGTGAAGATTGTTTAATTTTCAGCAATAATTATCTGGCAAAACGAAGTCAAACACTGATTGGCAAAAGTATGAACTCTTCTCTTACCTTTGAAAACTTTCAGGCCAAATTTTGTGGCCTTCTTTGTCTTCCGTAGCACAGCATCATCTTGTATTCTCAATATAATTTTCCGATTCACAAATGCTGGTAAGTTTACGCCGGCCATTTTGTTTTGTTTGGATCAAGCATTATTCACTCTGTAGGGAGTGAATAATGCTCAATTACTCAGAGATAGTGAACCAATCAGATTGCTTGAAACACCAAGATCACTGAGTGAGTATATACTAATTATTATTATTATTATTATTATTATTATTATTATTATTGTTATTGTAGGGGTGAATCCATTCTTGGTGGGAGAAGAACCTCTGCAATCTCCCAGCTGAGAGGCTCCTCTTCCCGGTGGATTCGTATTTCTCTGAGTGACTACTTGGTATTTTTACCTCCATTTCATCATTGCAAGAGGCTACTAATCTTTGGACAACATCAACTGCTGAATGTTCACCACAAATATGAATTTCTGGACAGGGCAGACCTGTTTGGGAAATAATCATTTTTGATATCTGAGTGGTCATTGCAGTCACATGGGCAACTACTTGTAAAGCAGTTCCAAGGAAGCTTTATTAATATTATTTTACAAGCTTCAACAGAGATCACCTTCATGATTTAAGGCTAAAAGTAATCCAAAAAGCTGAAGCAAAACATAGGAAAAATAAATGTAAAAAACATTACAAACCCAAAAGAGCCCTTGTCCACGCCCAGCCTCGTTCATCATCTCTGATCATCTGAATTTCGTCTATCACTGCACAGTTATCTGTCAAAAAGCAGAAAGAGATGGTAGGATACAGTTGGAGGTTCAGCCCTGGCAGGAAAGGGGGCATGTTTTGTGCCTACAGGTATTTAAGACCACACCTTTGTTAGCTTGACATGGCCAAGTGGAGGATTTCATTTGAATTTGTCATCACTACCAAATTACCTGTTTAACTAAATTTTTTTTGTAGGTAGAAAATTTCTAAACCATAGTTATTGCCTAGCCTCCAGCTACCTTATCCCGTACATGTAAATTACACACATTTAGTTTTAGCAAAATTAATGTGAAAATCTTCAGTTCATGTACCTAAAGCCTGTTGTCACCTCACTGTAAAGCCAAGTTCATAAAGCAACAATGATCTAATCTGGGGGTTGACGATTCAACTCCCACCTGTGTCAGGGTTTTTCTCTTGTGTGGTGTACGTGTAGGCCCATTCCATTGTTTCTGGTACCATAGCATTGCTGTTACGTGATACAGTGTTGTAGCGTCATTCGATCTAAAGAGAGTGTCTCCTAAGTGTTGAAACCCCTTTGAGCCTCCTTAACAGATTTTACTCTGTCTGGGTAACGCCACACAATTTTACTTGTGAACTGGAGGGCAGCATCCTAGGGCATTTGAGGCGTCAATAGGTTAAACACTGAATAAAATGGAATTGAATTGAAAGAAAAGTACATTTGGCAATACATACAAAAAATCTTTGTTGAGCACATCTCAACAGTTGCAGCAATATGATTGGCAGGTTCCTCAGGTGAAATCGCCCATTGTCTGTCTTCACCAGTCAACAAGTCACATGGTATTCCCTGTTACAATGTTCATTATTTGCATAAGCTGTGAGTGACCTTACAAGTAGGTGGGGAAATGAAAATGAAAGAGAAAATTTATTACAAAATTTAAATTGGGTTAAATGTAACTTAATTTAGTTAAGGACTAGCGGCTAGTATTCTCAGTACATGGTGTAGTGTTGGCATTCATGGTGTGTATGACGTGGTCTGTTGGAGTTCTGTTTCCCTGTGTTGCATTACTGTTTTGGACATGATTACAGGGTGTTCTGGCCATCACAGGGTCAGTCTATTGCGGTCAATGCATACACCACTGCACATGCTCGTAGTTTTACTCTGCTCAGCACATGGGGCGTTTCATGTAGCTTGTTTTTTCTAGTGTCCCCACCCCCCTGGCCCCCTTTTGTCATATAATTATTTACCCATTTATATCTGCACAGTAGATTCTCCACTGTTCTTCCACATCAGTGTGACGGATGCCAGGGCTGGGGCTGGGGCTGGGGCTGGGGCTCATGGATGGGTTGCGGGTAAGGCAGGCTCTTAAATGTTCCTTCCACTTGGTTTTGGGATCAGCAGTTCCAGCCTCCACATTCCTGGGCACCCCACCTACTTATGCGACTTTAGGGGTTAACAGAAAATAACCTCAAATGAGACTGCAAAGGTGAGGTTTCTATATTGAGCAAATTTATTGCAAGTTGTTGACAGATGAGCTAATGCCAAGCACTCCTCTGTGTTTAACTGCCTGCTATTCCAAAATAAAACAATATGAACTTGTTGGCAGTCTTGGTTGACTACCATTACAAACTTTTTTCCAAAGCAAAATTATAAGTGATATTTTGGGAGACATTTTATTGGAAATTAAAAGCACTGCCCATGAACAAGAATGTCATCTTCATAATTATGCCACCTAGCTATAGAATCCTAAATGAAAGCAAGTGCCCAGGGGACTCAACAATCAAGACCGTAAACTGATTTACAATGTTCTTACAGCATCATTTGTTCTTCTAAAGACCTCAGTCGCTAACAGCCGAAGTGGGCCACAATACACCCCTGTGTCAGCAGCGCTGAATCTCTCAAGTGCAGTGTGCGTTTTACCACTGTTTGTGGGACCAGCATGATAAATAATTTTTCTCTTCATAGCCCTGGCCTCTAAGAACCTGACATTGTACAAAACACAAAAATAAGTTTGAACTTCAGAACTCCCAAGAGGAGTAAATTTATGGTACATTGCTTATAAAAAGAGATGTACACTTTATGAGACTGTCAAAATAGATGTATGCCTACAATGTAGCTCAGCCTTAAACCACATCTACAACTCTCCAGGGAATACATTATGATAATCATGATACCTACTGTAATAAGTTGATAGTATTCATGGTCAAGTATGACGAAAATAGCATAACAACGATATTAAAGAACCGTAAGTGTTCAACTTACAAATCAGCAGGACCACGTAGGTCTGAAATCTTTTTTACTTGATCAATGCAGTTTAACATGGGATGTACTTGACATGCAAATGCCAAAAATACAGGGAAAAGCTTTGATGGACTATCTGATGACACTACAAATTTAAAATAATTTTAGAGCTGTGAGTGATAGAATGATACAACATAAGAACTCACCATGCAATGGCTTACAAAAATTATTATTATTATCAAACCAACACCCTTTAGACAGCTTCTGTTGTCTGTGCATGCAAATGAGTGTCACAAACCACTATCAGTATTATATCTATTTCATAAACAAAAAGGCAAAAGGCACAAGTAGAGTCCAGTGGCATGCTTCCTAATGGCCCCTATTAAGGATGAGAGGCATAAATCGCCAGCATAAGAAATAACTAAAATCTGTGTAGTCGAATTGCTGAATATATAAAGTCATGCAAAGATGTAATGGCTCACAATTTGTCGTGCAACGCACTCCAGAATTTAGCAGAAGTATAACTTAAAAGAATTTATCGGTACTATTAAAGCCATTTATAAGTAGTACAATAGTAGCAAGTTTAGGAAAACTAGGGATATCAGTTTGTCTCATGGGGTAGTTAACAGATCTCAGAGAAGACAATATTGCTTGAGATTCTGCATATACATGAACTGTTCAAAACGTCATCATCATCATCATCATCATCATCATTGTGCAAACTCACCAGAATTGAAATAGGATTTTCTTAAAACTTTCAGCATTTCATCATTTCCAGCTTCCATTTCAGAAAGAATCTTTCTTCTGAATTCTTTAAAAATCTGCTTAAATAAAAGACCTGAAAAAACATTAAGCAATTACAATGAGACCGAGTAACATTAACCAATTCACTCCTCAGGCTTCCCAGGACCCCCCACATTGTAAAAATCTATCAAATCTCACTCCCAGGGGTCAACGGGTCAAAACATGTTTAAATGTGATCATCCATTTCACCTTTGAAGTGTGGTCTTTGGGAGCATTCTTTTTTTTAAAAACAGCATGTCCCCAGACACCCCTACAGGATGATTAGGCCCCTTGTTCATACAGTCAGTTACTCCACTCAAACCAGCCGAAAACTTCCAATTTTATTGAAACCTCTGTGGATGGATTTTACTCTGTCTAATGCCAAATGATTTTACTTGTCAATGGGGCTGCTTCAGGAAATAATAGGGATTTTACGATTTATGATGTGATCATCAATGAGAATGCCACATAACAAAAATATTATTGGTTAAAAGTTGTAACGAGCCGCAGGATTAAGGACAACACTGGACAATGAGTTTTGATCAGAACTCAATTATAACTTTGCACTGTCGTACGCCTTTTGCAATTATTGAGGTGGTGCTTTCGTCACTATCGCTATCGTAGATCTCTATTGGGTAGTCTCTATTGGGTTAAAAGCAAGTCCATCAAAAACCTGCTGCTCTGTTGTGACTTACATTGTATTATTTAGAATTCTTTCCTTTCAACGTATGACATTACTTTCTATAAAAGAAGCACCCATGCAATGGGTTAAAATTCTCAGCAATGGAACATATGGGTTAGTAAATTTTTAATAGAGCCTTTTATTAATTTGAAATAAACACTTCAACACCAATCTAGAAAATAATGTCTTTTAGAATATTTGAGAAAAATAATATTTTTAATAATGCCATGCTGTCATCCTTACCATTGATGCCCTTTTCAAGCGCTGCTTTTTTGACAAGTCTGTCTTCATAAAAGTCAAACAAAATGTCCATTACTTTGTCTGTTGGAAAATTTACCAACAAATAAGTAATGATCAATGCACACATTAGTCACAGCTCCCAAGGAAGGAGCTAACCCAGGTTACTGCAAACTATCAGTATACAATGATGTTTCTTTCCTCCTCATTACAGAATGTATACCATCAAGCTTTTTCAGACAAGGGTTGCCCAACTCTGTGGAATGATGTTAGCGCATTAAAGTGGTACTACGACCAAAAAAACAATTCTTTTTTTCCTTTGGATTTCAAAACTATGTTAACTAAACACTAACTGACCCAAGTTTTAAGTTCTGATTTTAAAAAGACACCTGTTTATTCTAACTGGAATTTTCTTATTTATTGGTCCGCCATTACTAACTTTAAAATCTTGAGAGAGCTGGGTCGATGAGAAAATGACGTCAAAGACTTACCAGTTTAAGAATGCAATGCGTGTGCACGCGGCTGGATTAATATGCACAGCACGGAAGTTTCGGGCTTTCAGACTTTTAAACCCGTGTTTTGCATATATCATAAATTGCGTTTACACGCTGTAATTTTAAGCTAGTGAGT
>NC_090885.1:76144849-76194849 GCF_036669925.1 Montipora capricornis | reverse complement strand
GTTGACGTACTTACACGTAGTTGTCAAATGTGAAAGTTTGTTGGGTGGCCACGGTAAGGCGCGTTGCACAGTAAAAGTTCGGATCTCTGAGAAAAAGCCAAGCTCAAGAACCGAGTATTTCTTTCGTACTAAAACAAACTCTGAAGTGAACGGCTTAGAAACAAAAAAATACATTCGATTTCTTTTCCTTGTTCTTGAATAAGCATGATTTTCTTGTCTCGTCTAAACAAAATAAAAACCTCCTTTGAAGCCACTATCTCCAGCTTGTAAACAAAAAATATATATTCTATTTTCTTGCTGAGAAAACAGAACAAAATTCCCTTAAAGTGCACCTTAGCCCCTAAGCGTGTTTTGTCGTGCATAAATAAAAGAATACGCTGCCAGAGCACTTCTTTGAAAGAATATTTGGATTTTGTGAAATGTCAATTTTGGTTTTTAAAGAGACGACAATTTTGAGTGAGAAGTTTGAGAAATCACGAGAATGGAACAACAAATCTCAAGACGATTAGAAAATGACGACGAATGGTATAAGAAAACCATCGAGGCTGGGGAAACAACTGGTGCACGATTTCTTCACTTTCAAGTCTTCTGTTTCCGTAGACATATAACAGAGCAAAGAATGCAGATTTCAATCGATTCGGCCGGAGACGAAAAATGGACGATTTCAAAAACAGTCATTCTCCATGAAGCACTATGTCAAATGCAAAAATTTACTTCAACTTGAACGTTTCGGGTTCAGTTACAAAACTCAAAACAGGTTTTCAAAACAGTAGACTCCGTTCATTTCATTCCGGGCTGTCAACTGTTCCCCTCGTCGGAACTATCCGCGTATGACACCAATGACAATTGGTTCCCTTTAGGTGCCTTGCTCACGTCATCCCACGACTTGACGGATGATGCCCACCGCCCCGGGTGTGCTCCTCTAGATTTATCAACAACAACCGAGTTTTCTGGGTCTTTGCACTGCAATGCCAGTGACCGCTGCTCAGCAAAAACTTGAGCGCTATAGTTTTTCATAGCTTCGGTGTCTCTCTTGTCGTGCCTGCTTCTAATTGGGCAGTCAAGGCTGGAGGTTTTACGAACGCGGTGGGAATCCTTGCCGCTTTGTGATCTTATTCTCGTTAGCTCTCTCTCCAACAACGATTCATCAAAGGACGACACGGCAACATTACTGGTCGCAACCCTCGTGGGATCCTTTTCATCCTCCGTCGAATCTTTGGAATCTTTGTACGTTTCCCTCTCACTTGATTTGCGCTTTTTAAGAATATGCTGTTCATCAACAGCGCCATGTTTCCTTTTACTATCTTTCCAATCTAATTCTCCTTCAACGTATTTCGCTCTTCCGACACTTTGACATGGAGATGGACGTGTCACTTCACGACCTTTCACCCTCTCAAACTTGTGAGTTTTAGAAATCTCACTGTCGCATCGAACACTGGATGGCGAGCGCTCAGTTGTGCTTCTCCTTGGATGTGGTCCTCTGTTTTCATGTCCAACACCAACTTGCAGCGCCGCAATCGAATGATCACGGCGTTTTTCACGAGTGTCATGGCGGTGACCATTATCCTTGCTCGTCTCTTGTTCTCTTCTATCTTGCTCTCTTTTAGAATACCGTCCTTCGCCCTTTTCGATTTCTGTTCGTAATGTTATCTCCTTCTCAACCCATTCTTCGTTGTTGTCGCTGGAATCACTCCTTGAGTGTTCATCTTCGTTTGAGGATTCACAAGAACTCAGAGATGATCCAGATGAGTGCTCTGAGCGTCGACGAACCCTTGACCCCGCTTTTCTTTTCTTTTTCTTCTTTTTCTTTTTGGTATTTTTCGACTTCTTTTTCTTTTTCCTGTAACATAAAAGCAATGTACTTTGTTTGGTCTGGGAGAGTAGCGGTATGCAAATAATATTAATTTTGTATAATTAATTCCATATTCTCTTTTTACCTAGGAAACAAATATAAAAGAAAATGACACAAACAAATTGGAAGCAAACCGTTCCGCAAATAAAGCAACTGATATTACTGATATTCAAAAAAATAAGTCAAGTTCTCAACAACACTTCACTAGGTACAAAATGGCAATGTTGGTTTTGGTTTTTGGTGAGAATGAAAAACTGGAGTTCACGGACCGAGAAAAACCTCTCAGAATAGAGAACCAACGAACGCAAATGACGTTCGCGTCGAGTTGGGGACGGTAAGTGCTCTTACCGCTGAGCCAACTCTGTGCCACCACTGATGTCATTCTAGTTAAACTGGACGTAACTGGTCAAACCTGTCATTTAGTTTTCTCTTCCTCTTCGCTTGGCTTTGTTCTTCAAGGATAAGTTCTCGAACGTGACTGAATCTGCCCTTGAGCCCCTTATCCACTTTAGCAGCGGCCTTCTCCTTCTGACGTCAGAGGAGATGCAAAAAGAGGAACAGAAACAAGGGAGGGGAGGGGAGGGAAAGTAAACGCAGGACAGGAGAGAAAGTGAGTTTGAGGCCAAAGCAACATCAACGACCATACCAGTATTCCATATTGCATACGGAATCAAAAGGGTTCCATGTACGGGCAGTCAACAGTTTGGGGTATATAATTCAGGGGTTGTTTCGAGTAAGTCATGGAAAGTACGAAGTTGGTAAAACGAAAATAAAATTTAAAAAAGAATAGAACAGAATAAAGAAAGTATAAAAAGTTGGCCAAAAAATAATAAATGAATAAGTACACAAGAAGAGTTTAACGAAAGGAAAAGTTTGAAATTAAAAGGCGAAAAGCAAGAGGTTATCGGCGCAAAAGGCGAAAAGCAAGAGGTTATCGGTGCAAATCAGTCCAACGACGACAAATAAATAATTGCATGATTTTATTAATTCAAATACAAGTGAAAGTACACAAACGTGATTCAGACCAGAGAGTTACCGCAAAATCCACGAAAATCCAAAAGATGTTCCATTGTCGTAGGGTCAGTTTGCAGAACAGAGTCGCAGAGTTACAGGAGAAATGGAAATTCCGCAAACGGTCAGTCCGTTTATTCAATAAATGACCGGTGGCAGAAGACCATGACGAAGGACAGCCGGGTGACATGCGGGAGAAACAAAAGAGAACTGCATTAGCAAGAATGAAAATTTAATTTCAAACATCGATTTAGCGTCATGTTTACGGCAAACGGAAAACAGGAGACTCAAATTTGCTTGTTATCTACAGATATCGGGCGACCTCTAAAATGAGAGACAAAAATTGGAATAAGAGAGTATTTTCATGAGTTTACGACAATCACCGGCCTGCCATCTGCTAATTCTATCTATAATAAAGGGACTTTAGGAGGTTTAAGCAAAGACAACGGCTACGGCAACAAAACACTCCGCCACAAAGCAACAATATGATTGGTTAAAAAAGGAAAAATACTCGTGCTGCACGACTACGTGAGCATATATCAATGAACGATTCATTTTCTGTTTCAGTTTACATGTAAACCGTTCGCACCCATCCATGCAGTTGCAGGATAGTTTGATCGTATTGTACAAGGTGAACAAGTCCGAATAATAGCGATAGCGCTAAGTTATATTTTGGAGTGACGTTGCCGTTTTCCTTGCTTTAACTCCCTTTTACGATCTGCGACGACGACGTCAGTCGACGAACACGACACGTGACCCCAAAATATGACTGCTCGCTATCGTGCGTGTTTCGCGATTATTCGGTCTCGCTGACGTCGTACAATGTGGGTGAATTATCCCAAAATAAATTGAGTATGAGCAGTCTCAGAATAAAGATGGAGAATGGAAGGGTACCATTTGTGCGCTCAGCTTGTTGTCAAAACCTCAACCTTGGTGATTTAACGTCGTTGCTAAGCAAATGACCACACAAATACGTGCTGAAAATGAGCCCCGCACGTGCAGCACGCCAACACCACAATAAAATCATTGGATAAAAGAGGAAAATTAATCGTGCTGGACGTGCGGTTGTGCGGCACACATTCTTCCACATATTTTACTCTGCATATCGACGACGTGAAATGACCAAATTTGAGGTTTTGAGCGCATCGCGAGCATACAAACGTGAACCTTTTATTCTTTTTTTTTTTACTCTGAAACCGCTCGTATCCAATTTATTCTTAGGACACTTCGCCCAGATTGTACGACGTAAAAGAGACGGAATAATCGCGAAAGACGTACGATTGTGCAACTAGAATAGTCATATTTTGTGGTGGCGTCTGCGTCGATGCCGCCGTCGTAGATCTTACACTCCTCAATGACTAGTTGAGGTGTCACACGTGCAACGCAAATGCAAACGTCTGGTGATTGGCTTAAAATGTGGCACACACTGTTGACGTGACTGTCGACGTGACTTATTTTGGTTCTCCGTGGTGCATTCTGGGACTCCAACGAAATTTGGGCAACAATGCTGCAGGTTTTTAAATCGCTTTCCAAAACCTGCAATATGTTGCCGCAACAAAATGTTTCGTTCAAAATCGCACTGTGCGCCATGTTAAACCAGACAACTTTTAACCCAACAGTGTTGCGCAAAAATAGGCGCGTGTAACATCAGCTTAATTAAGAGCAAGAAAATTCACGTATTCTAACGCGTCTCTGTCATCTGAAAAGTCACTCGATATCTTTATAGAACAGGCAAGAATTGAGCCAATATTAAACTTTCATTGATTTTTGGTAAATTTTAACCTGACTTTTGCCCTAAACTTGATACTAAAGCTCTCTTAGGAGTAATTTGACTGTCTCTTGATGCTCTCATTAGCCAATAATATGGCTAATATGCTCCAGTACATTAAGAAAACAACGCTTTTAAAAGTACACATTATAGCAATCGCCACCCACCTCCTCTTTCAGCTTCATTTCCATTCGAATTTTCTCCAAATGATCTTTAGCCGTTCGCTGATTGCTGTCTAGCGCTAAAGCACTATTGAAACTTTTCACAGCTTCTGGCAAAAGTCCCTCTTTTTCTTGTCTACATTCAAAAGAACATTAGCCAAAAATGAGTTAAATGAAGATGCAATCGCTTCTACGGGCCATAGCTTGATTTTGATCCATTGACAAGATTGGAAGAGCGAAAGATTTTCGGCCTGAATTTTATAGTAGTTAATTAGTAGTTATAATTATTGGTATAATACAAGTGGATTTAGTTTATTCAGGCCTCTCGCCTTCTGGACAGCCATCAGTTTTGGTATCCAAACTTTCATTTTCACGATACATGTCATCTTTATTCACTTTAAAGTTCTATCCCTCGGAGCTGTCATACGTTGCATTCGGTCGAGGACTACGTTTTCCGGTGGGTTTTTTTCCCCGTTGGGTTTTTCCCTCTCTTGTTTTTTCGTAGCTGGAAGCGTATTATGATTTTCTATTTTGTATTTTTTCCTACTAGGAGGTTTTCTTTCTTGATAGGTTCGTTCTTAGGTAACGTACATTACTTATGTCATCTTGAGAATTATGAATTAAAAATGCTGCTGCTGGTTTTCTGCTGTCCACCAGGCACCCAGCACGATCACACTCCACACTGTCGTTGTGTCCTTGTTTCTCGCGCTTTTTCGCGTGTTGCGTATACTAGGATAGGAATGAATTCAAACAGTCATACTAACTGTATTCCGTATTCCACCAGTGTTGCTGTAAGGTATTTGTTCGCATTCCTGTGGGTTGGACAAATCGCCAGCGCATCGCGGAAATCCTTAATGGCCGAAGAGATTTTGCCTTCATTCGCACACCTGCAGAAAGCAAAATGACACTTAGTTAATAGTGTCGATTTTTTTACAATGCTTTTTAACACAGTGCACGAAGTACTTCCGTCACTGGGCAGATTTTATAACTTACACAACTGGTCAAAACCAACTAATAAGGTCTAGGGCTTGAAGACAGTTGGCTGACCATTGTAAATACCCTTGTTCAACTCGCTTTAATTCAGTTCATTTGATACAAATTTAAATGCCCTTGTACTAAAATAATGATGATTGTGATATTTATAGCAATAATACCACCGTTGTATCTATTCTACAAAATCTTAGCTTTGCCCGGTGTTTGGTCATATTATAAAGAGTACCAGCATCTATCACACACTTACAGGGCTCCCCTTGCTACCAATGCTTCCACATTTTCGTTATCAATCTGCAGTGCATGCTCAAAATACTTCATGGCAGCATCAAAATTCCCAGCTTTAAAATGCTCCACCCCTTTGGCAGTCCTACAACAAAAAAAACTTCACTCTGTGAGTCAAAACTCAAACTACTATTCTACACAGAAAAGAGTGTAAGCTCTAATTTAAGCAAGAACAATTTCAAATGGATGACCCTGCCAACAATACCCTGGGTGCCAAAGGAATTTTTTTCTTTCAAGGTCGGAGAGAACGATCAGCGATTCCAAATTGGTCGAGAACATCATCAACATCGGCGCTTGACCCCTCGTTGCCGCGGCTTTGCCGCGTAATTTCCCTCCTCCAAAGGTAAAAATAACCTCTGGCACCCAGGGTATGCCAACAAGGCCACGCTAATAAAAGAAACTTAACTAATACCCAAAAGAGTAAAAAGGGTTTAGGCTGACACACCCAAGAAGACATGTAACAGCTCTAGTTGTAATGGAAATCATTGACGCTGGGAAAAGCGCGGAATTCTGAACAGTATACATGTCCACGTTATTCCAAAATGACCGCCATTTTCAATAGTATTCTTTTGTTTGATTGCAAATTGGCCCTTTTGGCCTTGTTCAAAGTTAAATATTCTTTTGAATTTTACATTTCAAAGCGAGGTCATAAGAGCCAATTTGCAACCAAACAAAAGAATAATAAAATGACAGCCATTTTGGAATAAGTGAAGCTATGATCTTCGCAGTTATGAGGGCAATTTTTGCAATTGCGTAGAGAAGCCTGAAAAATTCAGGACTTCCTCACGGGACCATTAGAACCCACAAATGACCAGCTCCCAACGTCAGTGGCTTTATAGTTCAGTTGGTTAGAGCGTCGCACCGGAATCGCGAGGTCACGGGTTCAAACCCCGTTGAAGTCCTGAATTTTTCAGGCTTCTCTACGCAATTGCAAAAATTGCGCTCATAACTGCGAAGATCATAGCTTCACTTGATTTCATATCCGCAGTTCATATATGATTCATTTCATATACCATTTCATCGCTGATTTTGGAATAAGGTGTGTAGGTCTGGATCCAAATAAAAGAAATCTTTGAATGACGCACAATCTTTATCATGACGTATTTTTTAATGCAGCAAACGAGAGGGTTAGCTTTGACACCACTAATTTACTGTGCATCCCTTGCTCAGTTTATTAAGTCATATCAAAGGCCAAAACCTTAAACAAAATTAGCCTTTTTAACAAAAGCAACATGTACCCCTCCTTAAAATTGTTATTAACTATCCACCCTGAATAATTATTTTTACCCATATAATTAATTTATATTTTAACGCCGCTTTTCTAACAATCTCAAAAAACTTGTAATCAAAACCAATAATGAGTGTTCTTACGTCTCCATCGACCATTTTGCAGACTGTTTTTTTCGCAACGGCTCGGCAAAGTCACTTTCAGGACAATCTCTCCTGAAGAGAGAACAGAAGCTTTGTATTAATGTAAAATCGAGAAATGCTTTTCCCCCTACATTACATAAACCACTTCAAGTTAAGGTAGTTTTTAATAATACATTGAGATCCATGCATTGCCGATCAAATAAAATAAATTTATGTCCACTCGCCATCAAACACCTGGCATCTAATTGACACCCTGGTCAAATCCGTATTTTCTAGAAAATGCCCAGCTGTATCAAACAGCCATATCTACTGGTAATACATGCCCTCAACCAACACAGGGGGCATATATTGGATAGTTCTCTGTAACAAAATAGGTCTACAAAACCTTCCTACAGTGAATTTTTGTCTGCATTATGTACGTTCTCGTGCCTTTTCTCCAGGACCAGTGTCTTTTAGCCATTTGACCTTTTCGTGAGCATTCTTTTAGAAGCATAAAGCTGCCCTACAGTATATAAGAATAACCAACCTTCTCTTTCAGATGCCACTTATTAATATTGGCCACCCTTTTGGCACCACAATTTAACAAACCCGTTAGGCCTTACAGAATTTGACATTGAAATATGGGACGAAATACAACACCTTGTGCAAGCTCGCTTCATTTTCAAAACAGTGAACTTTACCTGTTAAAATACTTATTCCGATCAACTTGGATTTCTCACATCCGATCAAGCAAAAAAACGGTTTTCAAACCAAAACTATTTGACGTTTGGTTAGCTTAAAGATTAGGGATACGGTGATTTCTCGAGGCCTTATCATTTTTTTTCCGTTGATCCGAGGTGAGCAATCTGAGTTGATCCGGTCTGACTTTTGTACCAGGCCTATTTCTTGCACCTCTAACAAATCAAGCATTACAGCATGTAAGTGAAGATTCATCAAGGGTGCAGAAAGCACTGCATTGTCTTCATGTAGTAGTTGGGCACTGGATAAATTTGTATGCAATTGCGCTGGGTACAGCTGTTCCCTAAAGGAAACCAATCTGGGCGTGGCCCATAGCATGCGTAGCAAGCGTTCCCGTTCGAAAGAAGAGCTCCCAAACGATATTCCGCAAACTGCCTGCGCAGAAGTTGGGGCAACTGAAACAGCAACCTTCGGGTTAGATCACTGCCGCTCACTTCACATCACCCTCTCATAGTTAAGTTTGTTGAAATATAAGTGCCACACGGCCAACGTTTGCAAAAACGTAACCCTTCCTTGTACTTGTACATATTCCCCAGATAACTTGGAACTAACATTCACTGCGCATGGTTTGTAGTAAAAAAAACACTGACCACTAACATCGCAGATGCGATCAAAATACGATAGTTGTCGACAACTAAACTGCTTATCCCCACCACAGGTGGCCCAGAGTCGCAGGGCAAAAAATTATAAGGATTTGCATGGGAATCTCAATAACAAACCGGTCAACCGTTCACTTATTTGCTCTCACCGTATTGAGGCTCGAGTGACCAGCCGTGTCCAAATTCGTTGGAAACGAGCCTCAAAAGATTTTGAATATTAATTTTGAATATTTTTCGCTGTTTCTCCGCAGTGGATGCTCGCTGAACCTTGAAACTTTGTCAAAGAGTTTGAGCGTGACTGATGCCGGAGAAGTGTGATTTTATCAGCAAGATGTGAGGTAAGCTAGAAATTATTTTCCAACCTTTCCTTTATTTAGGTACGAGTGACAACCTGGGAATTTGAGAAGTCGCTTAAATCACATTCAATCAGGCAAATAACCACATAAAAAGCGAGAAAGTCGCCACAACAATAAAGTATGGTTGTTTTTATTGAGAACTTTTTGGTGTAAATATCTTTTTCAGTTAGTTATCGAGATTCCCATACAAATCCTTATAATTTTTTACCCTCCGAGTCTGGGCCACCTGTGTCCCCACACACTAGAAAAAGTGGTCAAAAATATAGTTATCGACAACCATTTGTTGTTCCCTTTTTGAAAAGGGAAACTGCTTCCTTGTGAACAACTTAAAATTCAGCGTTTAGTTGTCGGTAGTAAAGGCTTAGACTTGAAGGAATGATGGATGTCAAAATTGGGCGTCGTCTGCTTAGGTGCATTAATTTTCGGGACATAAGTATTAAAAAATTTCTGGCTGCCTCCAACCAGTTTAAACCTAGCTGTCATGTTTCTTTAATTTTGTATTCTTAGCTTCATATTATTAAGGTAAAGAGTTTGTTAACTAGTGTAGATCTAAATAAACTGCAACCTTAAAATGACATAAGGCATTGATATAATTTACTTTTATACAGTATTTTTACATTTCTGGGGTACCTTTGGAAGCTTCTCAGTAAAGAGCAAGGAGCAGACGTATCTATTCTAAGCAGATCTGTCAGAGTCTCTATACTCCTTGGGTTATTGAAACCCTTGTGTTTTCTAAGATGTTCATCATACGTCAGGCCCTCAGGATTGCTCTGCAACCTGTTAGAACACAACACAAACTATCAAACGTGTACACTACTAAGGTCCCACTTTAAATTATTCAATCAAGACATTACACAGCATTACTTTAACATTAACAAGCATCTGAGCACTTAAGATGTTTGCCTGTGCAAATCTCAGATCCATGTGCTGAAATGTTTATCATAACCTACCTCGTATAAACTGCTTCTGGATCATCAACAACACCCTAAAAATGTATAAATGGAAAACTATCGTCTCTCCAATCAATGCTTCCAGAAGCCTCAGAGAGGGCATTAAAATAAATTTATATTGAATCATTAAAAATTGCCAAAAGCTCAAGATATTGTGAAAATTTAAAGCAAATTGAAGACAATGATTGTGTTTGTATACGAGTAGAGGAAACCTACTGCTGCTGCTACTACAACCACTACTACGACTACTACGACTACCACTACGACATGACTACAACTATGACTACTAGGACGACTAAGACTACGACTACATGTATGACTACGAATATGACTATGACTACGACTACAACTACTACTACTACTACTACAGATACTACTACAGATACTACTACAGTAACTACTACTAATACTACTACTACAACATTGCACTACAAATGATTATAATGATAATTACATGTATAATCACATTAATATTACTTAAGGATCTTTGGAGAAAACTTACCAGATGCAAGTGTTGGTAAGCTTCAGGCAATCTGGAATGTCTTAATGAAATCGAAACCTTACTTTCCTCCATGGTTACACCTATGATAACAGCTGGACAAAAAAAAACAGATATCTTCTACATGAACAAGTGAAAAATCAGGTAATTAAGTCAAGATGGCAACTGAAGAAGTTTCACACAAAGCCTTAAAAAAAACCCAGGTTTGAAGGAGACATTAACATTGAGATGGACTATGCAAGCCAGCTAAAGTTGTTTGAATACTGAACTGCAAGGATTGAAACTTTCTATGCATTCACTGACTTTCATTCTGACTGTCAATGCATTCTCTGCCATAAACAGTAGACATGCAATAAATCAAATTTCTGATGTCTCTGTGAGGTTACCTAGAAATTTATGTCGGCAGCTAAATTATTGATCCAGTTTTGAACTCATTCATAGGCAAACACAGTAGTACAACTAGGGCTATTCTAAGTTAATTTACTATAATTATGATGAAAGCCAGTGAGGAAGAGAAAATGGGCATGGGTAGGCAACACGCTGAGAAGACCTTCAAACAGCATTACAAGGCAAGCATTGCATTGGAACCCGCAGGGAAAACGAAAGAGGGGCGGCCCCAAGAATAGCTGGAGAAGGGATACAGAAAAAGAGATGAAGGTCCTCGGGAAGAACTGGAAGGAGCTGCAACAGTTGGCAGAAAAGAGACGTCTCTGGAGGCTTTTTGTTGATGGCCCATGCTCCAACTTGGAGCCAAGGGCTTAACTAACTAACTAATGATGAAAGCCAATAATTAGTTGTAATAATTACGATGAAGAAGAAAAATAATAATTACACTAATTATCAAGGGGGGAAAAAGCTAATTACACATCTTATTTATACTATTTATTTTAACAGCCTAAAACATTATTTTTAAGCACTGCACTTTAAACAGGTGAGTGTTTTGCTCTTTCTGGTGTTGGTACTAAGAGAGTTCCATGTATTGACTGAATGATAATAAAAATAACGTTGCACAGTAGCTGTTCTGCACAAAGTCACATCTAAGTTATCCCTTTGTCCTGAGTGATGAAATTATTGTGTAAGGATAAAATAATGATCTAAACCTACAAAGGAAATCAGCTTTAGACGTTATGAGAGGGATGGGGGAGCTTGCCCTTAACCCTATCACCCCCGTGGGGTTCTCCATTGACGAGTAAAATCATCTGGCGTTAGACAGAGTAAAATCTATAAGTGGCAATCTTGGGAGTGAAAGGGTTAATACCCGTACTTGACCAAAACCTAATTACAACTAAGGCATCTTGGACCAGTACATGTAAGTTTTAAGCAATCACTTATCTTGATGTCAATGAAATTCAGATGTGGCTGTACTTTCAAAAATTCCTGGTTATCGTTTCATCCAAGACTTTTTCCCAGGACACCAATCTGTTTTTATTCTTTCATTCCAAACCAAACATTTCTCCTATTAAGTGACTCGCAATTAATTTTATTGGCTCTGCATTTAAAGCATTTGGCATCTTCCAAACCTTCATTTCTCAATACCTCTGACAATATCACCAATTGCATAGGCATCTATTATGTCCTTGTATTCTGGCGAGCTCTCTAATTCACATGACTTGCACAGGGCCTTTAAAAGATAGGAGTAACAAAATCACAAAATTTAATAATAATTTGAGCCAAGAAATGACAAACCTTGATGTGCTTTGATCATTCCTATGAAGGACTATTGCTTGTGCATGACTGACATTTCGACAACCTAACAACCTGTTGGTAATCTGTCGATAGGCTGTTGGGTTGTTGGTTTACAGCTTGATTTTATGATGTGATGTTGTCCTTGTTTGAGTAGAGTAAAATGGTGTGTTTGATGACTGTTTTAGCAATTATTAAATAGAACATTGCATTCATTTGGTTATTAAATGATTGTATTAAGAATAGTACTACAATGTGCATGTACTATTACACCTGTATATTGATTTACATGTTTGGAACCACACATTTTACACATGTAATTACATGTATCAAATTGAATAAATTATTTGTAATACAGCACTGTACATTTACATGTCACACATAACTACATTTACATGCTACCAAGTTCAGTTCAGGCTTCATTTTGCTCGTTCTTTGAAAAACAGCAATGCAAATTAATTTGTGGCATCAACCCGGTATCAGACCCATTCCCCTTCATTGCTTGGTTATGAATCAAAGTATGACCACTTTTTCTGTCTTTCAATGCAAATAAGAAAGTGAATTTTTAATCCAAAGATTCTAAAAACAACACAAGGTATTTGGGACAATTTCAGAAAAAAAACAGAGTGGAAAACTGTGTTGAGGTGATAGGCACTTATAAGCATGAATCAATATTTAATACTAATTCATAGAACAAAGCAAAGTATTTTATAATTTAGTACAACACCTGAATGTCCAGCTCCGTGAAGTCTCGGTTGCAACCAAACTCCAGCATGGTCAGTGTAACTATAATACCAAATGGCCTTTTATAACTTACTTTACCGATAACAATGTCGCCTTCCTTTAAACACTGCACAAGAGAAAAATAATCAATTGAGAAATCAATCAATAAATGAATGAGTGAAGGATTATGTTTATAATTTCTGGACAATAATACCATTAATTATTATTGTCTACCCACATTAAGGTGCAAAGTTTACAACAAGTAGCAATAATCTTCAGAAAAAAATTACTTCATAAAGCTGAATTAATTACTCCTTGAAGCTAACCTTCAACAACTGTGTTCTTCTAACATGCAAAGGCACTTCCATGAATGTTTCAAGGGGAGGTGTGTTAGCATACAGATCCAACACTAAAAGAAATACAGAATAAAACTTTGAAGTTACATGTTCACTATTCATATGCCTGTGGTTTTTGGCTAAAGCCAAGAGATTGAAAACCATGAACTTTACAAGTTTTTTGAAACGAGTATGCGCATAAGGTTTAGAAGCTGACATTATTTTAATTATGCATGCTCAGAGGGGACAACTCGTACTCAAAGTCAACCTTGTTCTCCGATCTAAAGGTCTCCAAGTGTTCTACACTACCTTCCTGGTTTGGATGTGTGACATAATCCACTCCTCCTTGAACTTTACGTTTGCTCTCCATGGAAAACAAAAGGTCCGCTTTTGATGCAACAAACTTTCTCATTTTCTCATAAAAATCTTCATTCCCAGACTTATCAATGGATCTAGGATTCAAGGAAAACCAAAGAAGCCAGTTTTAATCCAAAAAATGCTACAACAGGTTGCAAGATTAATGAAGACACTGACAGTGTAACTTTCTTGGGGTGTTATTAATAATTTACTTACACTGTATTATCTCACACACTGCCGCCCCACTCCTTCCCTTATCAAATGCTGCTAGCAATACAAAATGCATGTACATGTAATGCTGAAAACTTGAACTGTCAATATTGAAAGGGGGAGAGGGAGGAGAGGTGGGGGGAAGGTTGGAATTCTACATATATGTAGATCTTGCCCGGGTTGCTCGAAGTATGGTTAGCGCTAACCAGCGTTAAATACCATGGAAACCTCTAGGTTTTCATACCTCTTAGTTAACGGTTAGCGCTAACCAGGCTTCGAGCAACCAACCCCTGGCGGGTATTGAAAGCTAGAAAAGGTGTTTTGTAATGGGAGTGGCTCACCAATTTTGCAACCTGTTGTTGTTTAAGTGTATGCATATACAATAATGCGTTAAAAGCAGGCATGCAAATGACCACTAAGTCAGAAAGTCTTAAAACAAGTCATGTTGCCTGGAACTCTATTATATATGTACATGTATAACTCTTGTACAAATTCAGTGCTTGGCCAATTAATTTTAGTGGTTGGTATTCTACAGTATGCAGGGGTTTTAATAACTTTTGAAGTACAATGTAGAGGACTGGCTAATCAATATAAGAAGTGGTCACTCTTGTCTTTTAAAGGGTTTGAGTGAAAATCAAGGCAAATCTCTGACAACATAAATGGTGGTATACTGCTGGTAACTGGCTTCTATTATAAAACCCCTGGTATGGCATGAACAGTTACATTGTAAACCTTTTTTCCTTGCTTGATGCAAAGGTCACGAGATAAAATACATGTACCGGTAAATTACTTTATCTTACATACTTTATCTTGAACTTTAAACTATGATGGGACATTCTGAACCCATTAACTCCTGGGAGTTAACAGATTTTACTCGTCAACCGGGGGTGCCTAGGGCTCCTGTGTCAATGGTCAGTGGGTTAAACAACCAAATTTATCTTGAATGTGAGATTTTTTGCTACAGTAACTGTACATAGAAAACTTTCTAGTATATTAAATCTTAAGCTTCACACGATTACCCTTCAATTCTTCTGTGGCTGCATGACTGATCAAGTATTTCTTTGCGATTGTCCTGAGACTGATGAATTCCTTCCAACACTCCAGGACAACACAGCTGAACACACACAAACAAAAAAACAACAACAGCAATAATTATTATTACACTTTTTTGGTAAGGTTTTCAATAAATTTACTTCTTGATCAACTGCCAGTCTGTGCATACAAATGTACATGCATGACAATCAACCGATTATCAATAATAAATTTAAATAAATAAATTTATTATAAATTTCTAATGAGAACTTGATAATCGGTTGATTGTCATATGCAGAATCAACTGGCAGTTGATCAATTAGATTCATATTAAGAGGCTAAGAAATCAGCTGGTCTATGGACCCTATTTCTCTGACAATTAAACCATACAATTGTCCCTACTTAACTGAAAGGTAATTAGATCTAGAGCAGTAAACTTTGAGGTTTCATAGATCCAAAGCCCTGATTTTGACAACAAGATGAAGGTGCTGGTTTCAGATATTAAGGTCTTAGCACTGACTTTAGCAATGGGGAAGCCTTTTCCTGCAAGCTTGTCACAAAGGTGAGAGCTTCCTCTTTCCACAATGGGTCCAATATTATATTTCCTGACTCATCACCAGATGTAGGTTTCAAGAGTTTGTTGGTTGTCCAGTCTGCTGTTAGAAGTATTTCTCAACTAACTCTGGCTTTCCCCTGTCATCAATAATATTGACTTGATCTGCCTTTCATTTTGTCTTACTTGCAGTCATCAACAAGATCAGAGGACTTTTGCTCATCATCAGCATCATCATCATTATTATTTTTAGTAGTAATACATGTAGTAGTAGTAGTAGTACATTATATTTAAAATAAAGGTCTAGGCAATGGACTCAGTCTTGATACGGTATCACAGATACTGAGGTGGGAAGGGGGGGGGGGGAGGCTAGTGCTGTGAGGGGACTTATCTAATGTCCAATGAGTGTAGGCGAATAAGTACACCTCACTGTACATACTTGAAGTTTATTTCTGAAATAATTCTTTGTCTCTGTATTGTCATCGACTGTAGTGGAATAAAGGAAGTTCATAGGAGAACCTTCACTGTCGCATTGTTCGGCTTTCGTTAGAGAAATCAGGGAAGGCCCATGGTATGACACGCTCTGCACAAAACGATCAATTGATTTCTTCTTGTGCCAATCTACAAGCAGAACACAAAAGTGAGTATTTAGTTTATTATTTTGAAATTGTTCAAGATCTACACGTACTTGTTCTGCAGTACACTGTAGTTGCTGCCATGCAAGATATAAACAAACATCTTTTTATTTATACCCACACAATGACAACAGAGAGAGGAAAAAAAGGCAACATTAGTTAATGTACAAAGGTATAAACTAAGCCAACTTGAAAATAACTATAACAGAGCTAATCTACATAAATGTAGCTATGAGATATGACTGTTCTTCACCTTCTAACGTGCTAGAGGAACATTCTCCAAAAGGTTTGATAAAATGCAAAGTTGGTTGCAAGTGAAGGACCGATGTGCGCAAGGCCTCAGCAAACCGCTTCAACACTTTGCTTCAACAACAACAGCACTGTTTGAGTTTGTCGCATACTGCACAGGCACCCCAAGTTCAGTGTGAGGGAAACCCAACAAAAATATAAGGATTTGTATGGGAATCGCGATAAAAGACAAGAGAAGATAATTTTACAAAAAAAAAATTTCTCAATTAAAAAGCATAACCAGATTCGATGGGAATCGAACCATTATCAGTTCCTCAGTTGTCAACAGTTAAAATAAAATATGAAGGCTGAACACCCCAGTCAGAAGAGCCTACCGGACGAAGCTCATTGATCATGCAGTAGATTTTGGTGTCATCAGTGTCGATTTTGACTGTTGATGTTATATTTGTCGAAATATCATTTATATACTATTAGGTAATAAGGGAGATTGGGCGAGGATTGTTCCTTGGGGCACGCCTAAAATCACGGGTGACCAGTCTGAACAATTGCCCCTTAACACGACATGCTGCCTTCTATTCGTCAAAAAATTTCTAATCCACAGTAGTAGAGAACCATCTATCCCATGCCGTTGTAGTTTCAGCAACAAATGCTCATGTGGCACACTCAGTCTGTCGAAAGCCTTAGAGAGGGGAAAAAAAAACAAACCCGAAGGAAGCAACCCACAATGGCAATAAGGCTTTTTAATTGAGAATTTTTTCGCAAAATTTATCTTCTCAAGTCTTTTATTGGGATTGCCATACAAATCCTTATATTTTTGTTGGCTGTGAATGCTGCTGAACTACATGTACACTATGTTCATACGTGCCAACTCTCCCAGATTATCCGGGGATCACCCGGATATGGAACGAATCTCCCGGTCTCCCGTACGGGTCATTAAATTTCCCGGATAAACACGACTCTAAACCTTTCACAGACGTTTCTCCATTCTAGACTCAAATTGCATCCCCAAGTTTAAAAAAAATCCATTTTTTCAAACTTGTTTCAGTTTCTTAATGCATTTCTTCATCTCTGGGTTTCAAACACACGTTAATAGAACTAAACAAAATGGCTTCCTTTAGCTATCATAGCCATATAACCAATCGTTTGATTGGATCTCCGATTAACCAATAAAAATTCTTGACATAAGTACCCTGTTTTCCTGCAAATTCACAATGGCGGCAGAATATTCTTGTATTCTGAAGGAGATGCTGGGGTATGGGTGGGTGGGTTTTTGGGGGGAGAGGAGGGGAGGGGGAGTGGGTAGGTTGATCGAGGGGGGAGAGGTGGGGAGACCGGATGGAAAAAATCTCAAGATTTTAGATCTCCATAGGTTGGCACCTCTGTATGTTGACTGCTGGGTTGGCAAAATTAATGGTTTCAACACATCATCAACATTTGATTCAACAAATCTTCACTAGAGGACTGGTATTCAGCCCGCGGCTGTTACTGCATGTATAGATATGGATATGGGTACGTCGTTTAGAGACCGATTAGTGCGCACCCGCTGAGTCAAATATGTCAAAAGAGGGCGGCAAACAGCTTCATTCAACACGTGCAATAACAAAAGAAATGTTGAATAGCTTAAACGCTGTTAAACTCCTTCATCTTCGATTTACCGTTGTCTCAACACCATTGAAAGGAGCGGGGGGGGGGGGGGGGGGCATTCGACCTTGTTGTTCAACAAAAGCGAACAGATGTTGAAGAAAAATTAATGATGAAGCCGTTTCCGCGGGACTTCACAAGTTTGCTCAATCGCCATTGCGGCGCTCTCTTTAAACTCAAGTAGCGTCTAGGATATGCTTTTGTCTCAACTGCTTGGAAATAGATACATGTACATCCTGTAGATTTATCACATAATGATAGCCTAAGATTTAAAACGGGTTTTCGAAATAAAAATCAGAAACATTCACCCATGTTAACGTATGTATGCTTTACTGGGTGGCCGTGATGTCCACCGATTCACGCAAACCTTATGCTTGATATTATTTCAAGCAAAATTTAATTATAGAGGTTGACGCCTGCTAGCATTTGGTTCCTTCTTGAATCATTGCAGTGATTGAGGGAATTTATGTTTAGGATTAAATGACGAGCTCTACGAACTAGTTCCAGTCCTTTCGCTTTTCGAACTCACTTGGCGTCTGTTTTGATTTCTAAGCAGGGGGAACACCGCAGCAGATTCTACAGCTGATATTTAATATAAGGATAGTATACACGTAATTTCTTGCAATGTCTGAGACGTTGCTTTCGTCTCTGGTCCAGACAAAGTCAATCGAGCTGGTTCTGGCTCCAATTGCTGCCCAGGTATCTGCATACACCTTAGGTAGATTTGTATATTTCAATCTGCATTTAATGCACCTATGTTAAGCGCCAGGTTCTGGGGGGCGGGCTTTCCCAGGTAAATTTGACATTTTCATGCCAAATCTTCCACACCCGGGCACCCACAAAACTGATGGAAATTAAATTGTCATGTAACACGAAACATTTCTGCTGCTCAGGGTACTGAACAAGAACCTAAAATTGAGCGAGGCAATATGAACAATATTAACCCATTGACTCCCAGGGGTTCCCCATTGACAAGTAAAATTGTCTGGCATTAGACAGTGAAAGTATGGCCCTTTCAGGCCGGCTTGGGAGTCAAAGGGTCAATGAGCTTTTGAATTAATCAAGCATGCACAATGGTAGAGTGGAAAAATTCATGAATATTTAGAATTGTTAAAAACTGGATCATTGGATAATGCAATTCGAGAGTTTTGATTGGCTAAGCCATCATGGGTTGTGAGCCGTTATACCATGATCTACAAACACAGCAAGCATATACGTGATTTTTTGGGGCTTTTTATTTTTATTTAGTCTAGTTTTCTATATTTTGGGGGCGTTTTTAATAAAACAATTATTCCACTCGCGCTTGTTGGATATGAGATGATTATAGCCAACTCGGCGCTACGCGCCTCGTTGGCTATCTATCATCTCATATCCAACATGTGCTCATGGAATAATTGTTAAAAATACAAAAAGCAATCACAAAAAAAAAAATAAAAAGAAACATTCTTGAACTTCTGAACACTCCTATAGCTGCAACACTGTTGGATACCAGGGCACTAAGAGGGTGGATACTGTTCAATCTTACTAAATTTATGGTTGAATCTTATTACTAATAAGTGCATGTATGTGATTTTTGAAGGTGTCACAACTGATCTTGCTCAACGAAGTATCACAGCGGGATGGCATACCATTACCAGACATGGTTCCCGATGCCCAACAGATAAGGCAGGCTGTTAATGGCCTTGTGTTGGCAGCACAGAGGCTGGTTGTAGAGGTGCCTGATGATGTATGTATGTTTTACATGTCCACCATCTCTGATTCACCAAGTAAATCTCTTCATGCTTGCTTAATTTTTTTCAAGATTTCCTCAGGCAAGACTATCATCGTAATGATACTTTTGTCATAGGATTTGAGGTCTGGGATGCCTCTGGCATGTGAAGCAGTTAAAGATGCGGGGAATTGTTTGCTGCTAGCAACTCATCAGCTTAAGGAGCAACCATTTTCTCACAAAGTTCGATACAATCTAGTTGATTCTGCAAGAAATATTTTAGAAGGGACAATGAAGGTATGACAATATTGTTTATGCTAAAACAAAATAAAAGTATTACAAGTCAGGCAGTAGTAATAGTTAAATGGAATTTTGGAAACTGAAGTTGTTTTTTCCCCCTTTCCTTGTTTTCATCTTCCTGCCTCAATTAGATTTGATATTGACTGGTTGAAGGTATTTTTGTAGTCTTTATTTAAACTTCATCACAAACGGATCACCCCTGGGAACTGGTGGGCGCCTTAAAGGTTTGTAGTGGGGTGCCAGCTGCAATGTGCAGAGAGGAGATTTCCATGGCAGCCCTGGAAGCAGGAACCACCCCTCAAAGCGACCACTAACCGGCACGGTGACACTGAAAGAACTCAGTGGAAACCGGTACTTACTATCAGACCACATACTTTAATACCAAAGGGCCAGCATACCGAGGGAGGGAGTGGAGGGTGCAAGAATCCACAAAGATTTGCTTGAAAAATGGCAGCAATAAATGATCCGCAAAGATCAGCTGAATGAATGGCACATTGAAAGCGAGAAGTCACAATGCCCCTTTGAAATCCTTGAAGGCCACCCCGCAGGTCACGTATGAAAATTGTTAAGACCGTTGGAATGTTATTTTAAATAGTCACATTTTAATAAAATTTAAGTGAAAAGGAAAATTAATGAAGTTGAACCATATTGGGAATAAAGGTTGGCTGAGCAGTTAGGTGCCCTGGCTAATCAAGTCTTGCTTTTACTTCAAGTTTAAGTTATTCTGCATAGTGTGTTGTCAACTCCTTGACTGCCCTTTGAAATTGGCTACTTCTCACCAGTTGGAAATATTAAATGTGCTATATAGTTAGGAGCAGGGATCGCGCAGTGGTGAGAGCACTCTTCTCCCACCAATGTGGCCCAAGCTTGATTTTCAGGCTTGGCATCATTAACGTGGGTTGAGTTTGTTGCTTCTCTACTCTGCTCTGAGAGGGATACCCAGGGGCTTCCACCTGTGGCCAGCCAGCCCCTAGATAGAATACTGCCTCCATGGCTGGCAGAAGGCAGACCGTCCTCAATGTGAAGTGACCGGATTTTTGAAAGGTAAACCTTAATGGACGAATGGTGGAGAGTATCGGCAAGAGGACAGCAGAAACGGATGAGCACATCTTCACCGGCTGGAAGAGCTGATCCCGAAGGAGATAAGCTATTGTCCTGAGCACAGAAATTCAAGAAGTGGCATTGGGCAGAAGCATAAACTTTCCTTGTAGAAAGTCTGAGACAAGCTGCTGTGGAATCTGGGTCAGATTGGAGTCTGTATGAGGGGCTAGGTGGTGAAAATGCTGAAACTGAAAATGAGACAGGAAGTCAGCGATCAGGTTAGACTTCCCCCTAACTGGGGAGGCAGTGAAAGAGAAGGAGTGATGAGCTGCCAACAGGGACAGATAGTGAAGCAAGGACATTTCCACCACTGAGCGCTTATCTGATAGGAAGTTTCCCCGTTTGGAGGCCCGTGGGGGACCTTAGAGGTAAGCTGCCACGACGATAGGGAAACGTTCCTTGTCCTCCATAGACTCAGAGACCTGTGTTGGGAGCCATGCCCCTGAAAACCAGTGACCCTGGAAGACTGCTCGGTAACCAAGAGCCCCATAGGTTTCTGAAGAAACCTCGAAGTTGGGGAGTGAAGCCCACTGGAGGTAGTGAAGGAAGCTGCAACCATTCCAAGACTGGAAAAACTCTCGCCACCAGGCTAGGTCAAAAAAGAACTCCTGATTGAGATGAATCGGGTGGTCATCGCGTTGAAAGGCGCATAGCAGGTTGATCATGTGGCGCAATAAAGAGCGACGTTGGGGTAGAGACTCCAGTTTCTTGCGGGGGCGGGACCATTCTCTCTGTGCGGAGCGGTGAGGGCAGTGGACGTGAGGGTGGTCCCTGTGGCACGTTTCACAGGAGTGACAAAACCGGCAGAGGTCAAAAGGCCAGAAACAGCGCCCATCATTCCAGGAGCGGCAATACTGGCTAGACCGGTTACTGCCTGAAGATGCCAGATGCTCTGTTAGTGACAAGGCAGGGGAAGTGGAGGAGCCTGAAGCAGCTGGAGTGGTGGCCGGTGATCTGGTGTGATGGGTACATGCGAGACCAGTCGGTTGAAACCCAAGGCTGTGGCTTCTTTTCTGAAGGCGATGTCGTAGTGGAGCCATGATTTGTCAGAAAAACACCTTGCTGTCTGAATAATGAGTAACTTGTGCTGGTTTAAATCTTTCCAGCAAGAGGGGAAGGTGTGGCAAAGAATCATGGAAAAGATTGTGAAGGCTTTTATCCAGGTGATGATGTCTGCTATTTCAATGACCTGTTTCTTGGACCCTGATACCACCAGTTTCCCCTCCAAAAATGCTTGGGGCTCAATTTCTTGGGCTCAAAATAATATTGTCTGGAAGAAGGTCTGCCAAGTCTACAAAAAGCCCTGCTGTAATTTTAGAAACAAGATTATACAGGACTGGAGCATAGCCATTACCCACCACAAATGCTTTATTGAGGTTTGGAAACGTAGGGGACTTAGATCTGGCCGTGCCACTGCAAGAGCACTACACTACAGGCATGTTGGCGGAGGACGTGGTGGGAAGAGTAGAGACAACCGGAGTACCGCCAAATGAGCTATAAGTTGAAATAAATGAGGGCACAACAAGCGTACCTGAAGACTGGGATGTAGAGCAGGGAGCACCGGAGCTCGAGGATGCCAGAGACTGCATTGAATTCGAAGCCGAGGAGAGAGGACTAGACATAGCAGCCATGTTCCTGCCACTTGAATCTTGAAGGGAAGATAGCAACAGAGGTAGCAATTCCGCGAGAGTTCTTGAAATAGCCTCTGCTAAAGAGTTGTTGTCCAGCAGAGAAATGGGTGGACTTGGTGGTGAAGCAGGAGTGTTAACTGGAGGAGCTGGTGTAGGATTGCTACCAGAACGTTAAGACGCAGTAACCAGAGATGACATTGTAGACAAGGTGTTGTTTGTGGTTTGCATTCTGAAAGAACATGACGATATGCATGCCTTGAAAAATTGAATGAAAAAGGATACTGTACAAGAAAAAACATGCTGTAGGACTGCTGCTCCCAAACATTCTAAGAAAAAGACGAGAAGTCGCTAAATGAACCACTCCACAGACCACTGCACAAATGCTTGATGAAGAACTTTCAGATCCTAGCGGTGTGCAAAGCCACCACGTGCCATGTGAGCCTGAAATTATGGGATTGACTGCTGGATGCCCGCTAAGCTTAAGGGCCGCTTGACTGCTAAGCTTGTGGACCACTTGACTGCTTAACTTGTGGACCACTTGACTGCTAAGTTTGTGAACTGCTTAACTGCTAAGCTTGTGAACTGCTTGATCACTAAGCTTGTGAATCGCTTGACTGCTAAGCTCAACTTAGTTAAATTACATTTAACCAAATTATTATTATTATTATTATTATTATTATTATTATTATTATTATTATTATTATTATTATTATTATAGAATAATATTTGTTTCATTGGTCCTGAAAAGCCTTTAATAATTACAGTATTAAACTCAGTATTCAGTGCTGACTGTTTTTGTTAGGTTTTGCTTGTTTATGACCAGACAGAAATTCGCAAGATTGTTGCGTCTGCTCGCTGGGTAATGGACCAACTTCACTTGGTGGAAAGAGCTACCTCTTCTGGAGAACTAGTGGTGAAATTTCAGGTATAAATTTATGACTGTATCAGTATATTAGTCTTGGTTAGAGTAGGAGGATCTTGGAGCCTAGAAAGTCTACTCGAATGTGACCACCAGCTTTCAGACAGTTACTTGGTTTTGCAACTAATTGGCTTGCCTAATTACCCTATTTGCAATTAAGGGATTGGATTTTGTAGCTTGATGAGATTGGACAAAGAGCATGTGAGGCACACCTGGTACTGGTACCCATTTAACATGAACAGAAATAATTTATTTTAGTATATACATGTACTAAAACAGTGGATAGCGTTGAACAGGTGCGCTGATTGGTTACTCAAACTCCGGTTTGCCATTCACCTCCGAGCAATTCGCGTGGAATTTGCTCCTGAAAATGTTGTAATCTTTGCAGGAATAAATGAGTTAAATCATCTTTTTGTGCTGTATTATCTCATTGTTTTAGTATATACTAAAACAACTACCGCTATTCACCTCAGTGGTGGTGGCTAGTGGTTGATATTTACCTTTCCGCTTCAGAGCTCCGTAAATATCCACCACTAGACACCCACTTCGGTGAATAGTTGTTAATTATTCACCTAATTAGATGCGGCATGCCCAATTTTGACATCCAACATGAAGTGTGCCTTAAAGTCTAAGATTTTGCTATCTATTTCCAACAGTAGGGTAAGGGTAAAGGTTAGTGTTATAATTTTTTAGCTTTGAGTGAGCTGTTTATCCTTACTTTGAGGAGCAGCATTTGCGAGACTGCTGCCTAACGGTTGCATGGTTGCCTGGGGCACCTTATTTGCGAGCGCAGGGGTGACCAAATTTCTGAACAAGTAGCCCGAACGAGCGCCTAAGTTATCACAAGGTGATTCATCGTCACTTTTAATTAATTAATTCTGGGCTCTTGAAAAAATGACTCGGACTGCTAACTTTTATTGTTGGAAGCCGGAAGGGCTCCAGAAAAAATTTCTTAGGCAGCAGCCTTGATTTGCGGGACACTTTGTAATGTGAATTGTCTGTAGTTCAAGACACAAGTGATGTTGAAGTTGAGGAAAAGAGGAAGGGGAGACTTTGTGATGCTTATTGAAATGTGTGCATCCAATTAGGGACATTTCTTGGGTGGGTTGCTCAAAGCCTGGGTATCACTAACTGTTGGTTTCCATGGTATTTAACACTGGTTAGCTAGCGCCATACCTGGGTGTAATAAGGGAGGGTCAGGAGACTGGGATTTGGGATTTGACTAAAACTGAGCTGATGTGGGATTTTCATGGCAAAGGCCTGGGTTTGAACCAGGGTTGCAAAGGTGTTTTTGTAAGCTGTTCAGTGCCGGTAGGAAGTGTCTGTGGCTTTGTCATTTGTTTATGCATGCGGATAAATACTATCACGCAAGATTGGCTCAGATCACTGGCTCTTTGTCCTCAATTTGGTTAAATTGTATTACCCATTGACTCATTTTACTGTGTTTTGAATTAATAATAATTATTATAATAATTATCAGAGTTTCACAGAGTCCCTCATGGTCTTGGCGAGTTTGTGTAACAAGAGACAGCAAGTAAGTGACATTGTTTAATAATATTAATTTTGTCGAGACAATGACCCGTAATTCCAAAAGTTAAAGTTTTGAATACAACCAGGACCATCAAAAGGTGATTTTTCTTTGCCAATAAGGGAAACATCAGAGCACGCTTGCCTAAATACATGTATGTAACAGTTACCACAAAATTGCGTGGAATAATTCTAGAATTATCTCCACCAGCCAGCGGTAGTATATGATTGTACAGTGTACTATCAATACTGCTATTTGGAAGCTGGGCACATCAATGTCCTTTGAACCGTGATGGATTTGGCAACCTTATATCTGACACCTATTCACATCTTATCTAAAAAAGGATGCTGATTACTTTAAATGGACACATTTTTTTGCCTTTTTTTAGCAAATTATTGGTACATGTAGCATACAAAAGACTCTTTTGATGACATTGGATCAGCCCTGATGAAGATACAGTAACTACCATTTGCGTTCGTCCTTGAAGTGTGACGAATTTTGCACAAAGTTTTACTTTTCAAACGTTATAACGGTTTGACTGGTTATGTGTCACTTTTGACCAATGAAATGTTGGCAGTTATGTTGTGAAATTGACAACGTTAAGTTTTTGGCGGCATACCAGCATGTTTTGTTCGCATGCTCTTGAAGTTTTCAGGTTTTTCATGAGAGCGTTCAGGTTTACGTCTCTCAATGCAGACAAAAAATTCAAAATTAACAAGTTTGGAAGGAGGTAAATTACCATCCAGAAATCGCTTGAGATCAAGATTTCAAATGCTCCTTGAAACATGGAAGAGCATGTGTGCAGAATTGCCCTAGACTTCAGTTCAAGTTTATTAAGTGCAAGTTTGTTATATACAATGTAGTTCATATCAAGTTACTGCAAAACAGGGAAATATTTCCTCCTCGATCTTTCTAGTTTCACATTCAATTTGGTTTCATGTAATTTTTCTCGCAGTTGCTGAAACACGTATCTCCACTTGGTAAAGTATACCAAATTCCATATTTCATGTCTTTGGAAAGTCAAGGGAGCTAGGTACATGTAGATGATAACTCTTCAAGACTCCAAAGGCAGATTCATAAATATCTCCGCTCTCATGGAAAACCTGAAAATGTGAAGAGCATGTGAACAAAACATGCTGGTATGTTGCCAAAAACATTGTCAATTTCACGACATTAGCGGCAATGTTTCATTGGTCAAAAGTGACACACAACTGGACAAACTGTTAACGTTTGAAAAGTAAAACTTCACACAAAATTCGTCTCGCTTCAAGGATGGCGCAAATGGTAGTATTCTGGACATTAAACTGTGCCTTATTCCTGTAATTTTCGTATTTTGATGTGTTTACTTCATGTGTATGCAGTTTTTATTAAATGCATTCATTTCTTTTTGTTCCAAAAACACTACTTTTTATGGTATTTAAAATTCGTTTTGTAAGCTTTACAATTTGCATGTAGTTGAAGTGCTTTTTAACATAAAGACGTAGAATCAATGATTTTGCGTAGTCAACCACTGAATAACAAGATCCGTATGATCCAGAAGTTATGGAACCAATCCTTAATACTTCATCATCAAAAATATTGATTGGGATTCAAGAAGCTGGTTACAGTTGCTACTAGTGAATTAATTCCTGGTGGCTTATACTAGAGTGTGGTTCTGCATCTACTGTAGATTCTACTCTCTGGCTTTTTTGCATGCCTTGAGAAAATCCAGATAATCAAACTTCAACTCAAAGGAAAGGAACTTTATTTAAGTGTCTAGTCTTCTAGCACTGGAGCGCTAATTGAGGACACAGTGAATCAACAAATAAATTTTACGCAAATCAAATGTTTGTTTTTTGAGGAGAGGGGAAAACTGGAGTACAGGCCAGAGAAAAACCTCTCGGTGCAGAGAGAGGAGAACCAACAAACCCAACCCACGTATGATGCCGGATCTGGGAATTGAACCCTTCAGCTTCAGCAAATAATTGATCTGCTTGCCACTGACAAATCACGATATTTCGCTCAACCTCGACCAATAATTGTTAATTATTATTATTATTATTATTGTTGTTGTTGTTGTTGTTGTTGTTGTTGTTATTATAATTATTATTATTATTATTATTATTATTATTATTATTTTTATAATTAGAACTTTTGATTCCTGGTTTAAAAGTAATGATGTTGGTCCTTGAATTGACAGGAGCTGAGTAACCCCCTTCAGAGGGACAGACTTGTTTCAGTGATGTTGGTCTTGAAAAACTCCATAGGATTACTGGCAGCATCCATGCAGGCTTACCTGAAAAATCAAACAAACTTACAAACAAAGGTTTGCTCAAAATATTAAAGTACTGATGGGCAATTTGCCTATCTGCCATAAAATCGTATATTTTGGCTCTTACGCTGTGGTTATTTTGTGACGTTTTCAACAGATTAAATACAGAACTTGTCAGTCCTTTACATGTTGACCATTATTTTTTTCCAACTTCAGGCAAGCCGTGACTATGTGGTAGGTCAAATCATGTTAGCTTGTACTGAGATTATTCGAATTGTTCAAGCTAGAGGAGATTTTGATCAGAATGTTGAAGAGCCAAGATACATGGCAGCAACATTAGAAAAGGTATAATTTATCATGCTTGTAAAAATAGTAAGGTATGTTTGGTAACTTTGGAAGGACCAAGGAAAGGCAGATCTTTTAATTTTTTAAAGTAATACTAGTGCGCAGGACACAGCAACAAATCTTGTCAACTTGCTTTTATTTCTCCGACCGGTTTCATCTGCTTGGCACAAACTGAGTCTGATTGTACATAATGTTTAATTTGTGATGTATGAACTTCATGTACAGTACTGTAGTTATCAAATAAAATTTCTCCCAAGAAATGACCACCAAAATGTCTTCTCATTTGATAACTGTTTGACTGTATTCTTGTTAGGCTCACAAGCAGCTTCCCCCTCGTAGTAGACTGGGTACAAGCAGTGAGCTTGACTGTTACCTTGATGCCATTGTGAGCAGTAGTATGGCTGTGGCTAACAGTTGTGAAGGTGCAAGAAGGGAGAGGATTGTTCAAGCTTGTCAAAATGTTAGTCAGATAAGTTTCTATTTACTGTCAGTTGTTACGACTGTTTTAAAAGAGAAGGGGGTGTCAAATTAACAAATAGATTCCATGTTGCCATGCGTGTGTTCAGTAATAGATCACAGATGACGTCAAAAATCAATGTGGTAAGAACAAAAAAGTGGCACACGAGATGATAGCCGAGTGTGTCACTGATGTTTTTACCACATTTTGACGTCTTCTGTGATCTATTACTGAACAGACCCACGGCAACATGGAATCTATTTGTTTTATATAATAAAGAAATTAAACTTTATTCGCATAAAAGCTGATGGTGACGTCAATCGTGCGTCTGTCCTCTAATAGATTATAGGCAAGAACCAATCAAAATCCGTGAATAACTTGGGTTATTATATAACTTAGTGTAGTCAAGAGTAGTGTATGTTCTGTACTTCTGGCTCCAGTTGTTCAAAAGGTGGATAATGCTATCCACTGGATAAATCCACTATCCATTTCAATTGATAGTGCAATTGGTCTCGTTATGACTTATTCACTAGACAGTGATTTACAGGCCTAGGGTTCGTATGCATCTTGAAAACCCTTGAAAACCCTTAACTTTTGAGAGTACATTTTCAAGGCCTTGAAAGTCCTTGAAAATCTCTGCTTTTCATTCCTGGTCCTTGAAAGTCCTTGATTTTTTTCTGACCCGCATAACTTCAGTAAAAATAATCAGCCACTCAAGTCAGCATGTCATAAAAATGCGACGAGCTGTGGGGTTGAGAATGGTTACCAGTGCCTTTGCATTATTTTCACGCATCTACGTTACGGAAAATGAGCAAGAATTGTACTGTCAGACTATTTCCATGGTAAATTCTTCGACATAAATAAAAAAGAGGTCCTTGAAATTTCAAAATTTGCCCCTTGAAAGTCCTTGAAAAGTCCTTGAATTTTTGGTCTGAAAAACTGTACGAACCCTGGATTTATCTGGCGGATGGCTTGTCCATCGTTTGAACAGCCGGCCCTGCAGGTAAGTACAATTAGCATTATTTTGCAAACACACTGCTACCTGGAAATTAGGCTTTTTACTCAAACATATTAGATGGAGTGCAATAATAAAATTATTATCTTTTGATAATAGACCATAGTTAACAGAAATGTTTACATTAATTAGTTTTTAATTTTATTATTTTGTTATCCTGCTACTGTCTGGCATTTGGAGTTAACAAAGCGTGAATTAATTGCTATGTACTGACCCATTAACTCTAGGGAGTGAGACTTTAGATTTTACTCTGTCTAATGCCACATGATTTTATTCGTCAATTTTTTTTTTTTTTTTGGGGGGGGGGGGGGGGGGGGGAGGGTGACAGGTTAATAACCCCTACATCCACTCAATGTTTCCTTTAATTTAATACTGGTCGTAAAGCAGGCGTTTTTATTGGTTTAACAATTACTGGTTACTTGATAAGTTATTTCTGTATAGTGTAGTTAAATTTATTGGTGTTGCTCTTGCTGTTCCTTTTGTCAAGGTTCTAAAGATGCGAAATGAACTTGCAAAGCTGCAAAAAGCTCTTCAAGGGAACCTTTTGTCACATAGAACTAGGTGAAGTGCATGGAGGCCCATAATTCTGGTGAAAATGTTACAAGGAATCTTAATTTCTTATGCAGGGGAGATCTCAACAACGCTCCTCAAATCGCATGGTCATGGGTTTGATTCCTGTTCATGCCTGGAGTTTTTCAGGCTATTTTGCTTATCAAACTGCAAGTAGGGAATGGCGCAGTTGTTAGAGCACTCGCCTCCCACCAATGTAGCTTGGGTTCAATTCCCAGACTGGTTGGTTCTTTACTCTGCTCCAAGAGGTTTTTCTCTGGTACTGACTGGTTTTCTCCTCTCCACAAAAACCAATCTACTTGATTTGCATTGATTTGATTGGATTTCTGTTCAGTGTCCCCAATTTATTAGTGCCCCAGTGCTAAATATGTACAGCTGACACTTTAATAAAGTTCATTATTACAGTATGATCCCTCTAGCTTTCATTTGATGTTCATCCTGTGGTTCAAATAATTTGTATGAAATTGTATGTATTTTGATACCATAACAACAGCAGTAACAGTGATCATAAATATATCATATATTTAAATTATCTTTATTTACCCTCGGATTTTTAGTGATTTGTCATAACTATTCTTAAGGATCCTAATGAAGAGTTTTTTTTTACTAAGAGAGTTTCTTAAAATCAAGGGATTCGCTGTTTGTTCTATTTAATTGCAGGCATGAACTTGATTTAGCCTCTGAACGTTTATCAGGTGAACTAAAGAAGCTTGATCGTCTTGTCTCGACTGCTGTAGTTGATGACATAACCACTGTGTTTGCTGATTCTGAGCTTCCTGTGCATAATATGATACAATCAGCAACTGCGCCTTTGTTGGTAAAAATAACTTATTGTAATATCATTGGTTGGGCTTTGAGTAACATCTTTCTGCTGCTTTTTTGTTAGTCTCATGATGTCATCCATTGCGGAGCACACATCAGTTTTTTCTTGTTTAAGGTTCAACTACTTGCTAGGAACCAGCAGTAAATTACAGTAACCATAGTTTACGGTTTTCTTACTTGTTAATTTCCCGCATGGTTGAATGAACAATAATATTATTGTACTTTTCTAATCGTGAAATATTAAGGAATTACTACAGTAACACTGTATGTGGTACTAAACCTTGTATTCTTAATTTCACAACACAGTCTTAATCCGATTGTTTTGTGTAAGTTTAAAAGTTTAGTTAATTCATTGGTTCATCTTGTTTGATCTACCGTACATACTTCTTTCCGTCTTTCAGAGTTTTTACTCTGCCTTCATCACGACTTTGTTATACCACTTCAGCCAAATTCAGTTTCTTAAGTCAGTCCTAAGCATGTAATAATTTTGTTATTGCAGGACATAAGTGCCCAAAGTCAAGAAGATGCCTTGACAAGGCTGACAGGAAAAGCTGATGACTTTCAGAAACATTCGACAAGATTAACTCAGGTAGCTCGGAAGTCTGCAGCAATATCAGCTGATTCTAAAAGTAAGTGAGCATTACAATTATAAAAGATGCAAGACGAGTTATGATCTTTAGGGATTTGAAATCTCTTCAGTTCCCATGATTGTAATATTCATGAATACATTTTTCTATAGAAAAAAAGGCAAATTATCTTTCATGTAAGGTCAGAGTGTCTCAGGATTGTACTTTTAATTAACAGCAATTGGGTAGAGATTAAATTTGTGAGCTCAAGTAACATTAATTTTATTGATTGGGTCACAGATCAAGAATATTACTAGAAAACATATCAGATGATTTTACCGCCAAAATTGAAACCTATTTCCCCCAATGAGCAAATGTTGTTCCAGTGTACAGACAACTATTAACTGTTTAAATGCAGCTACATGTAATTGAGCTAAAGGGTTAGTACAGTTTTTGGCATGCAAAATATTATCTCTTTTTGCACCAACAGGGGTCGAAGCTATCAATGTCACAGCCACTGAGGTAGACAACTTAGCCCCTCAACTAGTTTCTGTGGCTGTTAGGGTGCGCCAGACACCTACAGATGTTAGCTGTACAGGGCATCTCAGCCAACTGAGAAGAGAGTGGACTGCAAGGCTTCAAGTTCTTACATCCCTTGTTGATGACATAACAGACTTTAACGACTTTATCTTGATGACTGGTAATAGAATTTTTGCTGTATTATTTATTTTCTTGTATGAGAATGCTCCAGATCATCATTACAGGAATCATACAAGCTTAGACTTTTCTTTCAGACCCTGCTATAGTGGTAAAAAATAAATTTGTCATTCGACTATTGGTGTTAAACGAAGAGAGACCTCAGTTTGTGGCTCCAACGAGATTCGAACCAATGACCTCTGCGATGCTGGTGCAACGCTGTACCAACTAAGATATGAAGCCACACCGTTGGGAGTAGGTCAGTTTGTTGGGCTCATGTGTCACTGTGAAAGGAGTCAGTGAATGAAAGAAATGTGTATAATTTTGAACTGCGTGCTGAAGATGAAATAGAGAAATGATCCTCTCACTTATCTGCCTGGACAATTTAAGCAATTGTCTCTTATAGACACCTGAAAAATACGGGTGGCCCCAACCAGATTCAAACCCATTACTTCTGAAACTGACCTCTGTTGATTTACTCTTCTCTTTGAAGATTAACCTCTATTGGTGTTATTAAAGGAACGTGTAAATTAAGCGGTGAAAAGGACGATAAAGTAGTTGTTTGGAACCTAAGACTTCTCTAACATTGGTCGGACGCTCTACGCATTGAGCTACTAGAACTCCAGGGTTAGCTTGGTAATTTATCTAGGTTCTGAATCAACAAAGTGTCTCTCAGGTCTGTGGGTTCTACGCTGTCATACATTTCAAATTTCACAGTGGTGTAATGTGCCCGTGAGAAGGGTGATATGCAAGTTGCTTGGCAATGGGCGAGAGGACAAAAAAATTTACTATACCCCCTCCTTTTTCTGAGATTCATACGTGTACATCGGTGAAAATATGAAGTCCAGTCCAAGTTTACAGTATTTCCAAAAAAGAGTTTGGATTTGATTTGATCTGTAATTCTATAAGTTGGTTTGTGGTCCTGGTGAGTAGTAGAGCACTTGTACCTGACTTATTAATGACCTTGAGACTTAAAGAACATGATTGTATGGAACGCTGTACTTATTTTCCTTTTCAAGATTTCAACATTCAGAAAGATATTGCGCAAATTCAAGAAGCTTTAGTGTATCAGCAGGACATACCAGCAGTGTCCCAGGTGTCCCTCAGAATGCTTGGCCGAGCCAGAAGAGTCGCCATAGTTACAAGGAGGGAGATGAATGCTACTGCTGATCCGATGTATAAAGGAAGGTTACAGTCAGCATGTGCAGAATTGGAATCAGGTTTGTCATTTCTTGCTGATATTTATTCATATAGTATGGACATACTTAACTTTTACCATGGGAATGGACCATTCATTTTTTTCTAAATCACGGCGAAGAGTCTTCTCTTCTTAATACGTTAAGTATTCCCAATTCCAAAAGTTTCTTAAACAACACAACTTCAGGCAACAACTTCTATTGTCAATTCTAGTGATACTCTCAGTCGCTTCATGTCACAGAAACCTAGTTAATGGGGAGTTTAAGATCTACGACGCGACGGCAACGAAAACGTCATACATTTTGCATATTTAATGACAAAAACAATAGCTTTGCACGCTCTGCACGTGCATTTTTAGTTTTTGTACATTCCTTTCACGTTTTCGGCAAATCTGCGACGTGAAATGACCAATTCTCAAGATTTACGGAGAACGTGAACAAAAGGCAGTGAATTTGAATTTTCTGTCGTAGATTCAATGCCGCACCTCTTAATTCAGTTCCTGGAAAGTTACACTAGTTTTTAGAAGTTAGACAAGCCGACATAATGACGAAAAAGATTAATAAACTGAACTTGCAATTTAAAATGACGTTTTCGTTACCGTCGCGTCGCAGATCTTAAACTCCCAAATGGCTTGTGTACGACTTAGCCTTTTGTCTGTATTGGATTTAAAATAAGCCGCCTTTGGGTTCTCATTGAAAGTACCCATACAGATGTTCCGCTCGCATGGTATCCATGACTTGCAGTGTACAATCGCAAAAATTTCACATTCACACACTTCTAAAACACTAAACTGCAAAGAATAAAACTGCGATCAAGCAATTTTCATAGTTTTTTGGACAGTGGAACAATTTGATTGATGAAAGCAAGGTTACATGGTTAGGAAAATGAGTGGGGATCTTGTAACTCTTCAAACGCCTTTTACCACTTTTATTCTAGATTGCAGTGTAAGTCTTTCGCTTTTTTTGTTTACTTATTTCATTGTGCATTTAATTATCAATCCTAGTTTTGCCAGTTGTTGTCCAAAGTTTAGAAGGAACTCTGCTCAACATGGAAGATGTTGAGCAACAGAGAAAGCTTTGCGATAGTTCCAAACTCCTGAGTGACAAAGTCAAGATGATAAAATCTGCCCTTAAACGGCCCGCTGGTGTTGGCATAGGTTTGTTGAGTGATGTTTCCAATCAATATTTAAATGACAGAAGTGATCCTCGCACTTTAGCTGGACAATTTAAGCAGTTGTCTCTTTATAGACAACAAAGAGCAAGAATCCATCACTTCTCTCATTTGGCTTTAAACCGGACTTTAAAAGCTGGTTTTCCCGAGCGACGTAATCGGAGTCAGTCGTAAGCGAAGTCGTAAGCACGTGTGACCTACATGTAGTGAAAATTGGCTTCCGATTATCCTTAGGATTCCATCGCTTACGATCCAGTGAAAATTAGATTGTCGGAATCCGAAGCAGAAGCGGAAGAACAAGCTGGTCACAATGCAGAGAAGTGGGCCTGGGCAAGGTGGAAATTTGGCGCCAAAACAGAAGAAATGAAAACATGGTGGAAGTAGAGCAGAATTTTTTTCCTTTGGCTCCTTCTTCACCTCGTTTTGCAAGACTTACTGGTTTAGTAGTGTACACGGGACTGATTTGAGGAGGTTTTTATTTTCTGTCCCCGCTCCGCCACTTTCGCGGCGTCGCGGGTCCAATAAAAAACCTATGTCAAATCAGTCCCGTATATACTACTGGTTTCTTTCATCACATGCCTGATTCAAGCCCAGCTTGTTCGGCCATTTCCTGCCAAGTATTTTGTCATATTCTTATTTTTAATAAAGTTTGCAAGACTTGTCATATAACACGCGGGGAAGAGTCTTACATCCTCCACAACCTTCTCGTCCGTGCTTGCTATACATGTTTGTTTATCGCGGCAGACAGTAATCGAAGAGTCTAGGCTTGTACCTTGTGATTTGCTTGATCTTCCATTTCTACTTCCGACTCCGACGATCTTGTTTCCACTGAATCGTAAGCGACGGAGTCGTAAGTGGAATCGAAACAAAATGGAACCGTTGTGATTCTTCCGCCTCCAATTCCGTCGACCTTATGACCTTATGCCTACGACTCCGATTTTTGGTTTTCACTAGATCATACATGTAAGCGCTCTTACGATACCGCTTAAGACTTAACCTGCGACCATGACCTCCCTCCCTACTTATAATCCTTTTTTCTTCTTCATCATTAAAAAAATCGCCTAAAAAAATTCGCCTGATCGCAGGTTACTTTAATAAGACTCCGACTCCGATTCTGTCGCCAGTGAAAATCACCCTTAAATAGATAAATTCATTCCAATGAATATTTGCTGGTCATTAAACAAGTATTATACCGATTCCGCTAACTCAATGTTGTACCCAATTCAAATCCTTTGGGAATAGAACGTTTTGTTCCAGGTATTTCCATATCATTTAAATGTGAATGCGTACATTATCATGCAAATACATTTTAGTCCCGAGAGATTTGAATTGGGTACAACACTGAGTCAGTCGGATCGGTCAATTTCCTCGTGGAATGAAAGACTTATCTGTCAGTTGAAGCCTCATCTAACCGAGATATTTTTGGGGCGTCAATTTTTACAGACGTTTTTGGTGATTATTTGTCCGAATTTCAGGTCACAAATTGTATCGATTCAGCGATTAAATACAATTGTCGTGCGCGAGGACAAACAGCAAACAACATTTAGCGAAATTTTGCTGTCCCATTCACACAAGCAAATATCTTTTTTTCAGGAAAAAAAATTGCCTCAAAATTTGTCAAAAAGTTAGCCCATGAGCCTCGCAATACTGACATGTTGTGGTAGGTTTAGACATTATAAGCGAGAAAGTGAGGTATAATAAATCGGTAAAACTAACCCTAACCTCCCTAATCTTTGTTTAAACTTAATTTAGGTTTCATTTTGTTAATCGTACTGTAATGATACTGATTTAAAGGGGCTAGGTCACGCTATTTTAGGTAATTTTGTTTAATTTTGTTAATTGTGAGCTCTAAAACGTCAAATTGGCAGAGAAACAGCCTTCATTTGCAAAATCACGGCCAACTGAGAATCATTTTCCAGCTGTGTAAATGACATTTTGATATAGATTGATATAAATTTGAAAAAAAGTGGGCCGACGTTTTTCAAATTTACCCAAATTCAGTCCATTTCAATCCTCTCCAGTTTTGTCCATCCATGTCCTTTCTTGGCTTCCCTGTGTTTTGTTAGAGTTCTTCTATAGTTTTGAACAGTTATTTTGATATTTTAGTTAATTCTATGACCATTCGATCAGTGCTGAAATTGCCTAAAATTGCGTGACCTAGCCTCTTTAGCAAGGTTTGTGGAATCGTTTGTCGCCCCGACCTAAAGTACTTTTTATTGTATTTATTTTGTTCTTTTCGTGAAGATCTAAGTGACTATGGCACGGATGCATCAGGTACGCAAGCTTTGGACCCTAAAGACAACATGTTGGATTTGTTTGAAATTTTAAGAGCTCGTCCCACAACACCAGGTATATTTATCTTGTTTCGTCTTAATTGTCACAGACGACGGAATGCTTTTTGAACCTTGCAAGAAAGAAAACGATGCATTCTGTTTATCATTTTTAAAGAATAACGCCAGGTCCGAATTCAACGCAACCACATGAGTTGTCGAAACTACCATTTCCTTTATCAGCACATTTCGATAGTTTCAGACTTTGCAGTATGGCAAGATGACTCTCCTCGGAACGTAGTTCTGTGACTTAAAGAGTCCGTAAGCTCGGTAGAAGAGCATTAGACCTAGTAATCGGAAAGCCGACTTCTCTTTCGGAACCCTCGCGTTTTTTTTTTTTTTTTGAGTCTTCCCTAGTTATCTCATTGAAGAAGTACATCTCAGGCCTCCTCATTTTCATTCGAAGACTGCTTTTTCTTCGAAAGAAAATTGGACTGTTTGAAGTCAAGTTAACATTTTACACCTGTATTTATTAATACAGCTTTTGTATTGCACATCTTTTATTGTACGTTCGTTCAAATCCCCTTTATAACACCGTTTATAAATCAGTCAGCTTCTTTTACTTTTTTTGCGAGTGGTATGTTTGCTCTTTGACGCCTCAGGTTTATGAACAACTCAACACATCCAAAGGTTTATCGTCCTTATATGAGAAGACTGGAAATGTCTTTAAAGGTAGCAATTTCTCTTCAGTTAGTTACAGACACTGTTTTGTTCTTTGCAGTGAGTGACACTGTGTTGGTTGATGAACCAGAACCATTAGAGCTTGAAAATCAGCCTGTTCGGTTCACCGAAACATCTTTGGATCTTCCTAGCTTTGCGGAAGTAAGTGGTAACTAACATCATATGTTTGATGCTTTTATGCGGTTAATCCTTTGGAACCAAAACTGACGCAGTTTTGAGTGCGGTAACTTTTTGCGTGTCTGACCGGAAAAGACTAACTCTTTCGTTCTAGTTTTCAACCTGGGCCCGGTTGTTCAAAAGCCGATTAACGCTAATCCCAGATTAAAAATTAACCAAGGAGTTTATTTCTCTACTCCCAAGTGCTGTTCAACGCTGATATTCGGCAAAAATCGGCTTTTGAACAACCGGGCCCTGAGCGATAAAGTCTTTTTTCCGTGATGTTTTTGGGGGGGGAGAAGGAACTTATATCTGGGGGATTATTATCTGATGTATATGTATGAACGCCTGGAAACGAAATGGGTATTAGGGTAAAAAGCAATAAGCGAAAGGGGGAGGACTTTGAGCGCCAGCTCAAGGTATTGCATTGTTTCGTCCTCTCGCCCGAAAAACGAAAAACCAAAAGTTTGCTGGGGCCTGTTTCTCAAACGTCTCGGGAGCTTTTCCGGCCTGGAAAGCAATTCGTGAAACTAAGTTGTTTTCATTTTGAAGGATTGATCCTTGAACAGTTTTTCAACACCAGAGAAAACAAGGCAGTTGCGATTGCCTTGAAACGTTTTACTTTTGAAGATACCCAAAGATACCCGAAATGTGCCCACAAAGTTTCGGGATCTTTGAGAAACAACCCCATGGTTACGAAGCGTCTAGAACATATATTTGAGATAAACTGGCATATGCGGAGTGGCTAAAACATAATTTTCAGTGCTATTCTAGTCGACATTGGTAAATGCATAACACCATTACTCTCTGAATAGTACGGGCAGACTGGCGAGTCTCCATGTCACCTGTTAAGTTTCAACTGTTGTCTTTACTTCTCTCTTTACTTCAGATCGAGCGAGAGCCAAAACCTACTCGTTCGAATTTACCGAGAGAAAAACGGGACACCTCACGGGACAGAGCTCGGGATAGATCCCGTGGGCGTCCTCAAAGCGCGGAGTCTGAGGATCTGCTTTTTAGTTTCCTGGAAGATGATGAAATGGATAGAATCAACAGGAAAGCTTTGCTTGGTAAAGTGTTCTCATCCATCAATTAACTAATGCCTTAAAATGTACCAGCATGAAGGTGTTTATTTATAACTTAAGTTATATCTGTTCCAAACACCCGGTTTTACCCTCTCGTCATGAACCGATGTTTGGTTTTAGTTGATTTGAGTTAGAGCACTCTAAACTTTTTTGTTGATTAAGAACTACATTTATGTTCAGTGACCGCAGTTAGTGTCCCAGCGTTAGAATTAGAAGACTTGACACTTAAGTTGATTCCCTAGAAATAAAACTGGTCATAGATTTCCTATGAAACTTCGCACACTGTTGTATCATGTTAAGGAGTTAACAAAATGTAATAAAAAGGGGGGGAGGGTCACCCTGCTCGTTTCCATGGTGCGACGCTGACAGATACGGCTATTTAAGCCACTTTGACAATTGCAGCGCACCCTCGATGTTGGACAAATATAGCTCGATTTCATAAATGCAATCCATGATATGACGCGAAGTCTGGTGTCATTCTATGGTTAATTCACTTACGACACTGAAAAATTTAATGTATTTGAATGGCTTTGGGCGTACTTCAGTATCACTCCAAAATAGATTGAACCTGAGTGTCGGCTGTTCGACTCATAATGGTTCCTTCCGTCCGATTTTATTAAATTGCCAAAAAACAGGCAATAGATTTTTGCTGATTTTACTACTCCATCAAAAGACACTATTCTCAACAAGAATATGAAATAAAAAATCAGGGGTCATCGTACTCGTTCGGGAGAAAATAGCCATTCCTTGACGGATTAAGCTTGGCGTCAACGAAAATCCGCCATTTTATCAAATTTTCAATGTGCCTCCAGGGGCTACTGCGCGTGCCAATGACGCAAAAAATTATGCGCAGTAGGGTTGCCCAATGCAAAACCAGGGAATCACCTTAAATAACGTTCGTCTTCATCATCATTAACTGTTAACTATGCTCTTGATATCTACATATATAGATGAGAAATTCTGTTTTCATCGCATCAGTAAAACCTTATAACCAAACAACATTGGTGATATATTTTTAACTTTTAGGTAGTAACTTATCGACTGAATGTGAAGCTGTAGCTTTAAATACCCGTTAATGCTTTGGTGCGCAATAAAAGACAATACACACAACTTGGGCGTAAACGAGGGGCAGGGAATGTACTGGCAAGGCGCGGATAATACCCACCGCCGGTATGGACCACCGGATGAGGGGCCTCGGCAACTAGCCGAGGGGGTGCCTCATGCCTGTATTGCAAGGCGGGCATAGTTGCTGGCATAATGTCCTGGGGCTAAGTTAACCCAGTCCAGCAGAGTAACAATATGCCCCCTCCCTAACGGGGCTTCAGCACAGGGCTGAAGGGGTGCCGCAGGCAGCAATTCCCCGCCCATATTTTATTAAGGAGAACTATTAAATAGGTTACAGAAGCTCATAAGGAAAAAATAAAATAAAATACAAGAGAACCAGAAAGCAAAAACGGGCGGGAGGGAGGGATTAAATTGCTCAACGGAAAAAACAGAACTAGTTGAGCTTTGGAAATGTCAAACTGAGAAGGCTCGCATGGCGGATGAATGAAATAGCCAAATAAGGTAGTCACGTGATGGGAAGTCACGCTCTCCTCCCAGGCGCTGCCCAGTATTTGCTTACCAGCATTAACATCTATTTTATTCTAAAATATCATTAAAATTGAGCACTGACAGATGGAAGGGGCTAAAGGCATCGGGCGCAACGTCGGCTTCCATTGATATCAGCCTCGTAGCTGTAGGAACGTCAGGCGTTAAATAAAGTGACTACTTTTCAACTGACCAGAACAGAACTGCATTAAAAAAGACTAATTTTTCCGACTCTTTCCCATTACATAAGCGACATTTCTCAGCCCACGGTGGGTTTTCTTTGTTATCTACTTTTTAGCGTGATGGGGCTGCAATTATGCCCCCAGAGTGTTGCTGTATGCATATTAATAATCCGTCAAATATCGGTTTGTTCCCCTTTTGATTTCCAGGGATAAGCGAAAGAAACTCGAATGAGTCTGCACTGTCAGCTGGTATTGTTCGCCCAATTAAACCGTCCCAGTCCTCTCGTGCGCCTGTCTCCAGACTTCTGAATGCCGCGAAAGCAAGAGATTTTGACCTGGTCGATAGGGAAATGAGGAAGGTGGAATCTAGGGCATCTGCCTTGAGGACCCTTGCAAGCAGTTGTGCAGAGAGAACACGAAATTCGGAAGGAGTTAGGTGAAAAGAAACTTTTATTTTGTTAGGATTTGTTGCTCAGTTCATGTTTTTGCCAATACTTCTTAACGAACCTTAACTTTTATAACACTCTAGGCTCGTTCGTGTTTCCTCTGGGGAAATTGAAAAACTCACCCCTCTCATCATGCAAACAACACGTGATTTTCGGGCCAACCCACGTGATTTAGTGACGGTCGAGCGGCTGCAGACAATAGGCCGAGAGTGGGCGTCCAAAGTTCACGTACTGTCTGGTGCTGTTGATAAAATTGTTCAGCCTTGGTCAGCCACGGCCTCCAAACTGGCATTGGCTGCTGCAACAGGCGATGCAGAGCAGCTCAGAAAGCAGGTAAAGATCAATTGAAGACATGTTGAAATATGAAAATGTTGACGCAAAAACAGCAAATTAAAGGAACGAATAAAATTATTTGCTTCTCAGGTGGACAACGTAAACAGACATGTCCATCGCCTCAGGCAGCTGTCTGTGGCGGCAAAAGCAGCCGCCGATGCTGAAGACTACGCTATGAATGCTGGGAATGAAGGCGAAGCGCCTGCGCGGGATCCAGCCTCGCTTCAACGGGTGGAGTTGGTTGGTGTGACGTCAGAAGAAGTTGAAAGAGTTACACCTCAACTAATTACGGCCGCTCAGGTTTGTTCATTTGAGTTTTCCTTGGCAGCTTCCGTTTTGCACTCTATTACCTCTATTGCAGTTTATAACCTATTTATGAATCCGTCATTGACTAATCAGAAACACGATATTTTGTCGAGTATTATAATAAATGAGGATATGTAGTTTATGGAAGACGATTCTTAAATACTCCAGCCATCCTCACATTTTTCCTTTGGATTACAACTCCACGGGAGGTAGGTCTTCATCGACTCTTCTGCAGCTCAGGGGAGGGGTAGAGGATCCAATATATTAATCAGAAAGCCGTGGTTCCACTCCTTTTAGAAGAGATCGGAATTTTGCCGAATATCCATCTCAAGGTTATTGTAGTTTAATACGATCTTGCAATTATTGTGGAGGGTGTAAACTGCAGGTTGCAGGTCATTGTTTCGCCATAACTGAAGAACCCAAACTTTTTGGTTTACTAGGCGTTTTACTAATGCTAACATTAGGCCTAAGCAATATGCTTTAGATAGTTTTTTAAACCGTAGGTTAGCATTTTTGTAAAAGTGTGGGTTGTTTTAGTTATGGTAAAACAGTGACCTGCAACCTGCACTTTACATTCTGTCAAGGCGCGGCATCCATCTTTCCCCATCCCCACGACCAAATTTAAAAAATAAAATAAATTTTATCCTGCCAAATATTTTTGCCTTCAGGCGTTGTCAAGAGACCCTGCAGATGTTGCGAACTTTGAGCGACTTGAACTTCAGCGAAGGGACTGGGCATCCAAGGTTTTTGGCCTTATCTTTGCGGTCGATGACGTCACAGTCGGAACCTCCGCTCCGGTGGAACAACTGACGTCCGTTGCCACGGCAGGAGACCAGCATGCATTGCAGGAAAACTCCCGGATGTTAACGTCATATTCACGAACACTAAAGGAAATGGAAATTGGATCAACTGCTGGGTGAGTTCACGTTACGACATATGTACTGGCAAGTGTCCAAGTCCATCACCCAAGAGTAAGATCAATCTCAACCCCAGAGCTCTTCTCTTGACTTAGGGAGAGAAGAGCTCTGAGGAGCAGGGGTGGCGCGGTGGTGAGAGCACTCGCCTCCCACCAGTGTTGCCCGGGTTCGATTCCCGGTCCCGGCGCCATATGTGGGTTGAGTTTGTTGTTGGTTGTCTCCTTGCTCGGAGAGGTTTTTCTCCGGGTTCTCCGGTTTTCCCCTCTCCTCAAAAACCAACACTGCCAAATTCCAATTCGATCCGGATTGCACGGAGCATGTTGAACAAGCTCCTGAACGCTCTTAAGGTGTTCCGTGGGTAAACAAATTCCATTTCCAAATTCCAACCCTGAAACAAAGTGTCTCCTCATTGGTTTTCGTGAGGAACAATCAAAAGCGTCTCTAATTGGTGCATTCATGTTAGCACGAGGAGTGAGCAGGCAACGCAAGGTTCAAATAGGCAATTTTTGGCTACAAGAACCCTTCAGCGCATATTCTCCTACGTTGAGTTTCCCATAGCATTGGGTCGATCCGAGGCTTTGGTGACGAGAATGGAGTACTCGGATTTACCCAAATTGGCGTAGTCCCCATCAGCCTCAGAAATGTCTCTATTTTTAAACCAAGGTTTGCGGGAAAATAAACGATAGACCAAATCGGTACCCAATTCAAACCCTTTGGAAATGAAACGTTTTGTTCCCGGTGTTTCCGTATCATTTAAACGTGAATGCTATATTATAAAGCAAATACCGTACACAAAGAACCTTAACTTCGGGAGATCTGAATAGGGTACAACATTGAGACAGCTGATTTGGTCTACTGTTTATTTTGCCGCAAAACTTGGTGTAAAAGTAGACACTTTTCTGACGCTGATAGGGACGAACCTGATTCTAGATTCTTACTCTTCGGTCATGGACTCTTGGATCTGGTCTTTGAATGAAGGAAAATCTGAATCAAATGTAGAAAGAAGATCAAACAATGATTCCTGAATGTAAGTTTAAAAGGTCAAACTCTTAATAATCCCTTTGGTTACATTACCTTTCATATCTCAAATTTATGATGTGCGGGAACCGATGTGGGTTGGGAAAATGAGAAATGCTGTCCTTCCTACAGGAACAATCGTAAAGCTAAAACAGGGTCAAAGTTTCGTGATTTATAATTTATTCTTTTAGGTGCAACGATCCCAAAAAAGTCAGTTTAGCCGCGGCAACTGGGAATTCTGTGGAAAAACTAACCGCTGACCTGCAGGACACAGCTCGTGTGGTTTGTGAGATGGCATCACGGGACAATAGGACATTGGAGCAAAGCTTAGCGTACATGGGTGTGGTAGAGAGAATGAATTTGCTTCAGAGGGAATGGGCAACTAAGGTAATGCTCACTTAAGTTTATCCTCAAACGAGTCTTTTTGCAAAGTCTTGCATTAGCTTTCAAATAACGTTTTACTTTCATTCTTATTTTTTCAAGTTTCATTTTCATTGGTCACGTTTCGTTAAAATAAATAAAGCGGACACGAAATCCAGGCACCATTTCATTGGATCGGTATAGGATGCAGTACTTTTATGTTTAAGGACGGTGCCTACTAATTCAAAGGTATTTTTGCACGGTTTACTGACTATGCGGGAAGAGCAGATCTTAACAAGTGTTATTGAAATCCAAAAATAAAATTGGGGGTAACCACGCATTTTTCAAAGATAATTTATCAACAATATTTGCAAAAAGCTTTAAATTACAAAGCAATGTGTGACGTTCTTTACCAAACTGAAGCTCAATTATCTCTGAAAAATGCTTGGTTACCCCCAATTTTCTTTTTGGATTCCAAGAGCACTTGCTAAGTTCTGCTTTCTCCGCATAGTTTTAAGCCGCGCAAAAATACCCCTGTAGTAGTAAGCACCTCCAATAGGAATCCCCAGTATCTTGAGATGCGCAGAACGTATCCGTAATAACAATAGTACGCGCCCGGGGCGTTTATTAAATGTTTGTGGTGTAAGGGGGGCGTTTATTAACTGTAACAGCTAGAAAATCCAAATAAACGCTCATAGAGTTCTATATCAACGCGGCGACAACAATAAGTTTATAGTTCTATATCTATGCGGCGAAAACAGCAAATTCATAGTTCTATATCAATGTCCTCGTCGTCATATGGGTCAACAGTGTTTTCACAGTTGGCTTCGTCGACATCCGACTCAGTGATGACCTGAAAAGGATTTGGGAGGCTGGGTTCATCCAGTACAGAGAACTGTGCTTGTAACTGTCAGTTCCGATTCCTCTTCACATCGTCATGGTTGGTCGTTCTTGAAGTAGTAAATCATTGGATGTTCGGCCTTATTGTTCCTGGATGCTATCGAGCCAGAACAAACCGAAGGAAAATTGCCGACATTCTGAGCACAGAAATTAACAAAATGAAAGAGGGATATCCGTACTTTGAACTTAAGATCGAACAGGATATAATTCGTAACCCATTACTATCCAAGCAACAATTGTGTTAAATAAATTGCGTGATTTTGCTTTACAAAGCGTTTTTTCGATTTTTTGACGATTTTGTTTGGGGAGGCATCTATTCGAAACGGGGCATTTATTAGGGAGGGGCGTCTATTTCAAACTTTACACCACATCAGGGGCGTTTTATGGATAGGAGGCGTTTATAAGAGAGGGGGCGTTTATTAGATCATTTACGGTAAGGCATTTTGCGGTTGATTGCTAAGTGACCTGGCTTTCAATGGCAGCGAGGCTTCTGGTGACGTAGTATTAATGTAGACGTTGTCGTTTGAAGGTGGTCAACTTCGTCTTTGTTTTGAGGTGTCGTTGTTTAATATTGGTAAATTTTCGCTAAGACTGGTTTTTTTACTAGCGATTCAAGCATAAGCAGCATAAACAGACTCTTTGTTAGGACAGAACACACCAATTAACGTCTGCGTATGTTGGATGTACGTATTCATTACTTGCACAGTCCCATAATGCAATTCGTATTGGGGGTTCTTTTCATAAAAACAATACAAGTTATTTACTCTTAGGACTGTTTCATGCTTCAGTGAACTGAGTATCCATTGTTTATGTAACGGAACGCCCAAAACGTAATTCATTATGGGTTTATGCAAATAGTGAATGGCTGCGTCGCTAGTGAAGAGCAACCTTAATCATCGCTCATCTTTGGTTTTTACATTCGGTTTTTGCCTTCCTCTTAGGTCCATTTGCTGACAGCTCTCGTCGATGACCTAACAGCCGAAGCTTCAGCATCTGTGGATCGGCTCGCGGGCGCAGCGTTAGCTGTGAGTAAAGCGGAAGTTGGTGAGAGAATACAACAACAGAGTAACTTTGAGATGCAGGCAGACGAACTAAAGGCCCGCGTTGCTCGCGTTCGAACCCACGCGAGTAAAGCCGTGGAGAATTCTCGGCACACGAGCAAGGTCAGACACGTTCGCGTGACTGGTGACTTTATTGACAGGCTGACACCGCAAGTTATTGCAGCGGCACGTGCTTTGGCAGGTAACATTACACTCGAATAGTTAACTAAACGTTAAACGCTCCTTGAGATGATGGCAGCATTTGTAGTCTTGAGGAACTAATACCCGATATGAAAAAGACAGACTTTCTAACTTGTAAGGGGTGTCATTTTGCCCTAATATATACCCAACCCAACACATTTGTCGAGAACATTTAAGTAGGTCCCGATTAGGGCAGTGCAGCACATGTAAGCTCTCCTAGGCTGAACCGAACCTTACAGTAACTTATTTATTTATTTATTTATTTAAAGAAGAAGGCCTTCTTATCACCCTTTGTTGAAGTCAATTAGGGACTGAATTACGAAGGGCACAAAAGGAGCCTCTGGCAGCCGCTATACAGTCCATGTAACCATGTAAGGTCTCTGAGCACAGCACCGCAGCCAGATTTAGTTAGCTTGGAGTCGAGAGGAGGAAACCCACCTACGATTGTAGGGCTGGGAGGCGTGGTTGATGACTACTAGGCCAGCTTGACTTTTGCTCTACACTCGATCAGTTACGCACTTTTAAGCAGCTGGTTACTCAGGGATACTCGTCGGCGTCTTGACGGCTCCGTATCATTGGGCAAGGTGCTTTCGCTTTAAAGAGAACTTTATTTGACCCTTTTGCTTTGCTTTGATGTCAGACAATCCAGATCAACCCACTGTGGAACATTTCCAGATGCTGAGGCGTCAATGGGCTTCCAAAGCTCAGCAATTGATGGCTACACTTGATGCACTTCCTGATGCGAACAGCGTCGCAGTGCAAGGTAATGAATATCAACCACAGAAGCGAAAGTACATCAGGGCCCGGTTGTTCGAAAGCCGATTAAGTTAATCCAGGATTAGCGTAAACTTTTGTTTCATGCTTTCAACTTTTTGGTGAAAGCTTCTTTTGCTTATTTTTGTTTTTCAAGATTGACTTCTTCTAATGTAAAGTTTTGCCGAATAGCAGCGTTGAACAGCATTTGGGAGCAGAGAAATAAACTCCTTGAATAATTTTTGATCTGGGATTAGCGTTAATCGGCTTTTGAATAACCGGCCCCAGGTGTGTACTACGCACAATGCGTGTCGTTTAACTTATAAATCCTCCTGTGTGCCCACCTGAGGCTACAATCCGGGACAAACAGCAAAAAGAGTTAACACCTTTGCCATTTTTCGTTCTTTTGGATCATAAATGAAAAGCAGGCTGAAGCTATTTGTGCTTCAGGAAGAAGCGCAAATAAACCCAGCCGTGTCGGGACTTGAGTAAATTATGCCGTCTTGTTTTTAAAGACCTGGGGCCCGTTTTTCAAAATCCTGAAACGTTTCGGCTCCAAAAAGCTGTTCATTGCAACGCCAATCCACTCATCTTTATTTAGTTATTTGGTTTTTCAGGAGAAGAAAAAAACGAAATAATTACAACGTTCTATGCCTTAAAATACCTTCCTTATGAAGATATCAACAGAAGGAGTTATTCCATCCGAAGGAATCCCAAAGAGTTTTAGGACTTTCCACAAAAAGTCTCCGGGACTTATCTTAAATACTTCCCAGTAAGCCATATCACTATCGTCCTTGTTTTCCGTTATTTAATACCCATTGTTACTTTGATACCTCACAGACGTGTTTCAAGATTTATTAAGCATACCGCAAATGGAACCCGCGCAAAGCTTTGAATCCTTGACTGAAGAAGAAACATTTGCCGTCGCGGGCTCGTCCCGCGGGCGTCTTTCAGCGATGTCCCTCATTTCTGATGACGATAATGTGCAGACAACCTCTACACCTTTCAAAAGGTCTTCAACAGCAGCTGGACGGTTACCAGAGATAACTTCATATTTCGATGACATGGCATTGAGTGACGTAAGTTGACGACTTTTGCCGACTTTTTTCGTTTTTCGGCTTTATTTTGCTGGTGAGCGTATTCTCACTGTTAGTAGGGAGTTTAAGCGCACTCACTTTTAAGACGCGGACGGCAACCGGAAGTGAATTGTTTTCCCTTTAACCTTTTCTTCACACAACCACATTTACATTTTCTCCATTAGAGATGATTAGTATAAAAGTCCAGGAGACACCACTGTCCTTGCACTTGAAATGTTCTCTACCGGTTGCCGTCCGCGTCTCAAAAACGCGCGTGGTTAAGCTCCCTAATAGAGAGATTTGCCATCGCGTTTTCGTGAAACGGGAAACGGCAGGGCTGGTGCTTGTTATAAAAGCTTGAAAATCATTTTATTCTAGCCTGTCTTGCTCGTTCGAGGAGTTGCTTGAAATGTGGAGATAACGGGTAAGAAACGAGCAAATAGCAAACAAGTTTCAGTCCGCCGTAAAGGCAGTGCTAAATATCGCTAATAACGCGCATGCTCATTTCGTTCAAACCGCCAACCAGACCTTTCCCTTCGCCCGGCAGTGAACCGGAAAAAGATGTTTGATGGTCATGTGACCGGCCAAATTTTCCCGCATCATCCTAATGCGAGGGGGAACTCCGAAGAACCAAGGAATATGGCTGCGAAACCGTATCTATTGACGCTGGCAAAAAGCCCGTTTGTGCCAGCCAAAGCGGGAGCCACATCGACAAAGACATCGATGAGAAGAAGAATGACAAAAAACAATGGCACTGTAAGCTCTGCACCTGTGTGCACGTTTTCGTACGCTTGAGGTTGTGTGAAGGAAGTGAGCACCTGACGATAAATGGTAAATTTTCTCCGTAAACTTCCACGCTAATCGTACCATATTATTTTCGAGATAGTTGCCAACTCAGTAATTTATCCTCCATCCTCGAATAGTTTCGAATGATCGTGATTAGATTACATTACCGCGAAGTTATCCTTCGTAGCCGTCGTCGTTGTCATTTCTCAAGCTCCTTAGTAGGGAGCTTAAAAAACGGCGGAGGCGAGGGCAACAACAAAGCCACAAACCTCCTTTAAAGCAAATAAACGAAAGGCTAACGCTTGAAACGTCGTCATTATTTTTTATGAAACTGGATAGAGAGAAGAGATCGATCCTCGCACTAATCGGGACAATTTCAGCAACTGGCTCTTCTAGACACCCGACACCCGAGAAATTCGGGTGGCTCCAACGGGATTCGAACCCATGACTTCCGCGACGCCGGTGCAATGCTCTACCAACTGAGCTATGAAGCCACTCAGTTGTGCGCAGGTCAATTTGTTGGGCCCACCATGTCGTTCCCGTGAAAGGATTTAAAGAATGAAAGAAATGTATGTACTTCCGTCTATCTTTAGTCTGTAACCCGCCTTTCAAATAATATACATTTCTTTCATGATTTTTTATCTTGACTTGGAGGATGAGAAATCTCGCTATATTCCCCGCAATGTCCCAGCTCAACTCAAGGATGTTTTGCTGATCTTTTTGATCCCTTATGCTCTCTTTGTAGAGGAAAACTTCATTGGAAAGATCACCTTCATACTCTGAAACCGATAGTGCACCGGAGGCTCGTCGACTGAGAGGGCCCTGGGGATCAGCCAGTGAAACAGACCTCACGAGAAAGGCCCTGGTTGATGAGCTCCATCAGCGGTTTTCCTCGGCCGAGTCTCTTCACCGCCTTGGAACACGCAGACGGCGCTTTGGTCCCCATCAGCGGGCAGCGAGTATTTCAGGGCTCTCTCGCGGTGATGACGACTGGAAATCAACGTCAATTGAAGAACTGAAGGGCAGGAAAAACTCCAAATCAATAGAGGTTATTAAAGTTAATTAGTCGTTCAATTGGAAGGATTAGCGTATATTACAAAAGTGCTTAAGAGCTTTACTTGATTATTTAACTGGGTACCGTGTTTTGACGCCGGGTTATCTTACTTAAGAACCAGTCCATTGGGTTTCAGCTTGCTGCTAAACTACTGCAAGAAGAAACCGACAAATGGGAAGAAGAGCACAATTCCATCGTGAAAGTGGCGAAGGAAATGGCACAGCAAATGATGCAGATTGCTAAGTTCGCTCGAGGAAGAAACAGACTTCAGGTGAGGGGAAGCCGTGAATGCCATTGTTTTAAAACGTCATCAGGGGCGTTCTGGCCTCCTACGCAGTTGCTTTCAGGGGAGTCGTTTTTTCACCTCCTCGATACAAACCCCTGCTTACCCAAAAGCAACATTCCTTTTCCGCAGTTTAGCCAATCAAATTTTACCTACTGAATTCTGGAAGGTGACGTCACACGCAGAACAACTTTAGCGGGAAATTCAGGAATAAATGACATGGCGGATATAAC
>NC_090885.1:76102349-76139849 GCF_036669925.1 Montipora capricornis | reverse complement strand
TGATCAAAACCTTTTCCAAACAGGGTCAAATTTCTTGCTTTCCATAAATCCAGTTTTGTCTGTAATTTCTGAATTTTTAAATCAAAATTAAGGTGCTTGTTCTTGTTCTCATCATAGGAGAAGTATATCGATCCCTAAAATTTTAACAGGTTGGTTTAGCCATTCTAATTGTAATGGCTTGGTTTTTTTCGTTGAAATGGAGAGTTCTCCAATTTCAAAGGCTTGGTTTAGACTATTGATAAGGTCGGTTCCTACTAGGTCGAAGAAGTGTTTATAGAACTCAGCGGTAAATCCATCTTCGCCCGGAGATTTATTGTCTTCGAATGTTTGTAACACCTTCTTACATTCTTCCAAAGTGAAGAGCCCTTCCAGTTCGTTCTTTTCTTCGCTGTCAAGCTTTGGAATTTCAATATCCTTAATGAATTCATCAAAATCTACTTGGGACACCGTTATTTTGGATCTATATATAAATCTTCGTTAAATAAAGATGATGATGATGATGACCTTATGCCTCTTTCATTTCCAAGCCCCCTCCCCTCCCAGGGGGGGGGGGGGGGGTGGCATTTAACAGGTAGTAGTTCCCCACCCTGGGGCATTTGCTCGGCAAGGGTATAGATCGTTTCCTTTACTGATTTCTCCATTTTAACAAGAAACGGAAAAAATCAGTACGCGTGAGAAGTAACAAATATTTTGCCTCTTCTGCCCTCTGTGAACCACCCTTTTGTTCCCATGATGTGTATTTTATGTACTGATTCTTTTTCAAGACATTTCTACCTCAAATGTTAGGAAGGACATCAGCTACGAAAGTTAACTTAAGAACAGACTTAGCTGTGTTGAAGTGAGTACGTATAAATATGATCCCCAGTAATGTAGTTTTTTTGTTGGTGATAGTTGTAAGCTAAGATCTTTATTATAATTTATAATATAGATAGGACCCTGCGGGTGCGCTGATTGGTTAAAAACCCATGTTTTATCAGAGTATAAAAAATGGAAAAAAGCGTGTTTTGTGTTTTTCGCCCCATTACCTCTATATCATAAAGCAAATGATCGTGAAGAAGCCTAAGCCGTGTATTACACTGTGATAAAACACTCCGGACCCCGGGCTCCGGACATTTGAGAACACTCGAGAAATGTAGATAACACTTGCCTGCGGCTTGTGTTTTCTACATTTCCCTCGTGTTCTCAAATGGCCGTCGTCCCTCAAATGTAGGTCGACCCTGCGCGCGCTTTGATATGTCGAAAAGCCATGTTTTTTCATCAGAGTATAAAACATAGAAAAAGCGTGTTCTATTGTTAATCGCCACATTAGATCTCCGGACATTTGAGAACACTTGAGAAATGCCTGCGGCTCGTGTTTCTACAGTTCCCTCGTGTTCTCAAATGCCCGTCTTGTTTTATCAACGTCAGTGTAATACACGGCTCAGGCTTCTTTATTTGTTAAATAATAAAAGCTTCATAAAATAAGGAACGCTTCTAAAAACGCGCGGTCTTCAATGAACCTTACCTGGAAAACGAGCCGGGTGACACCATTTTTACTGCATGGCAAGTTAAAAAAAAATTTGTAAGGTCGATCATTTTGGACGCAAATGTCTATAAGTCTTCGCACAAATGCAACTGCTTATGACAAGCAAAGGCAGCAGAAAACAAGTAAGGAATTTCGTTGCGAGCTCTTTCATAGCAATCATTATGCAGTCAAACCTCTCTTAAGCGGCCCTCTATTAAGCGGTCACCCTCTATTAAGAGGTCACTATTCACATTCCCGAATTTCGCTTCAGATATTTACTGTTTGACCTCCATTAAGCGGTCACCTCTATTAAGCGGACGCGGTCACCTTTCAAACTTCCCTACTGGCTAATTTTACGGTTATTTGCCTCTGTCAAACGATCACCTTGCTACAACGGCGTTAGGTGGTCACCCGGAGTACAGTTTTGTGGTCACGAGGACCTTACGCTGGCGCTGAACAAAAGTCATTGACATGCTCCACCAAATTAAGTTACGTATCACAGACGACCATAACCAATTTTTTCACTTCATGTTGAAAATGAGCTGATGCCAAAACTGTCAATGATCTACTTTAAGGCAAAGACTCTCGACGCTAGACTTATGTACAACATTACTATAAAACCTAGCTGTTGGCTAGTGCGTGGACCCCTTAGAACATGCAGCGACTTATATATGTATTTCACCGTACATTTTTTACGAACTATAAATGAAGATTGCGCGCTTTACCTTTGTTTTTTTGTTCAATTTTATCCCAATATGTCCAATATCGCGCTACATTTTTATCACGTCTTTTTAACGGTCAACCTCTATTAAGCGGTCACCCGGCCACTTTCTGTAAATGACCGTTTAACAGGTTGTACACTGCAAATTACTTTGCATAACCCGGCATTAATTCCTCAAAGTTTCGATTCTGATCTGTTATGCAGAACAATAGCTGTGCACGTGCGTCATAAATCTTTGTAGATTTCTTAGCCGTCCTCTGCAAAACAGTAGGGAGCTTACGAAACGACGACGCCGACGGCAACGACGACGCTACAAAACAATAGGTTTAGTGAGCAAAAACAATGGCTCTGCACGCTCTGCACGTGCGTTTTACACATTCGTACATTTCTTTGCCGTCATCTCCTAAATGACGACGTGAAATGACCAAATTCAAGGTTCTTTGGAGGACGTTAGCACATGACGATTAATTTTCAGTTCTCTCTCTACGCTTCCAACTCACTCATACCGGTTTAATTCCTCGACAGTTACTACACATTTTTAACGCGGAACTACATGATATAGTTTCGTAGTGATATGAATAACGCGAACTCGTATTTTTAAATGAAGTCCTCGCAGCCGTCGTCGTCCTCGTTTCGTAAGCTCCCTAATGACGTGAAATCAAGTTATGCGTATTTTGGAGAACGCGAACGACGGCGGCTAATTTTGTGTGTTTTCATCTGGATATTGAACGCGGGCGTTACATATTTTATCATGAGCAAGTTCTCAGACCGATAGACGCACTGAACAGGTCTAGACGAGCTTCGAAATTCACTGCCACTGTTTATATTCGATGTGTTTTGCACGTGCAGTGGCTCATAGCCACTTAGATTTGTAACATGTTAAATGTAATCTTTATTCCATCCACATTCCTTACTTAGCAATTCTATTCAGAGTGCCATTATGGCAACAACTGACAGTAGCTTGCTTTTTCCCAATTAAGACAAGATAAAGGAATTGTTTGAATTGAAATTGAAATGTCCATCAAATGACAGGCTAAACATAATCTTCTGTTTACATTGCAATCCCGGACTAAAGAAAAAGTGTATGTTGGTGTGTTATGAATTAAGGTAAGACACGCATTTTGTTTGTCCGTTGTCTTTGGTTGAGTAGTCCTTCCTTTATTTCTATTATTTTTAATTTACTGTGTAGCACACTCTATGTTAAGGGCCGTAGCCAGTAACATGCGGGCCCAGGCACTTGCTGTTCCATTCCACTGCACTGCACTGCACTGCACTGCACTGAAATGCACTGCACTGCACTGCACCGCACCGCACCGCACCGCACCGCACCGCACCGCAAAGCACCGCACCCCACCCCACCCCACCCCACTCCACTCCACTCCACTCCACTCCACTCCACTCCACTCCACTCCACTCCACTCCACTCCACTCCACTCCACTCTACTCCCCTCCACTCCACTCCACTCTACTCCCCTTCACTCCACTCCACTCCACTCCACTCCACTCCACTCCATTCTACTCTGCTCCAATACACCCACTCCACTCCGCGCATTCCACTCCACTCCACTCCACTCCGCTCCACTCCACTCCACTCCACTCCACTCCATTCCACAATAGACTGCTCTGGGGAATAAACCCAACTCTCTGGTTATTCCCACGGGCCTCGTACTGAGGTTTTAAGCTGAATTTTAATACATCAAAATTGGTCTACTCCACTCCACTCAACTTCCGCTCCACTCCACTCCACTCCACTCCACTCCACTCCATTCCACTTCACTCCAATACACTCACTCCACTCCGCTCAGCTCCACTCCACTCCACTCCACTCCATTCCATTCCGCTCCACTCCAGCCCTCTCCACTCAACAGACCAATTTCGATATATTAAAATTCAACCTAAAACAATAGACGGCTCTGGGGAATAAACCCCACAAACTCTCTAGTTATCCCCAAGAGCCTCGTACTGAGGTCTATTGTTTTAAGCTGAATTTTAATATATCGGAATTGGTCTACTCCGCTCCACTCAACTTCCGCTCCGCTCTACTCCACTCCACTCCACCATACAACTGATCATCCTCCAAGACGAAAAGCTGCTGCAAACCACTTCATCCTGCAGATCCAACCAGTGTGGATTTTAGGATGGAGTTTTAGTATGGAGTTTAGTCATTTTTGTCCGAAAAAGGGTAGGGTTTGTGTATTCTACTTTTAAATTGGGTATTTTTTTAGAAGAGTCAAGCCTGAAATAAGGTAGCTATAGTTTTTTTTCCCGCGAACTTGTGAAGCCCTGTTACCAGCCTGTGTAACTGGACACTGTGTGTCACTTACATGCACCGTAATAGAGCAGGTGCACTTGAATGGGTTCCTGTTCCACACCGGAATACCAAAAATCTGGAACACGACAAGCAACAACCAAAGAAATGACGATAAAAGTACGAAATAGACAGCTATTTGTATCTAGCATTCGAGCAAATGGAATAGCATATTTAAATTATATCTAAACGGCAAAGTAAAATTCTTACTGCACGAGTAAATTAAGAAGCATATAATTGCCGAGAAGTTGAAGTATGAAAGCCGAGCTTGAAGAGAAAAAATGTCTCAAAGGCTCTTATGTGACTTTGAAAAGTTCTTAAGAAAGCTATAGCTAATTTTCCGCTTACCTTTTGTAAAAAAAATATCGTTTGATTTACCTACGATTGGACTACCGACTAACCATTCAGATGAGGCCGGAGAGTTTACGATATGGCGAGGTTGAACTGCATTTGTTTAATGCAAACTCTAAGTGATGAGGACACCAGTCAGCCGTTCGCATCATCATTTTAAATATCACGAGTTCGCTTCCAAAGCCTTTGACTGTTGATGTACCTGGCCTCTATTTTTCTTCTCCAACTTTATTCCTTCATGGCTAGAATAGGTATTTTTGTTTACATTGTGAAAAAGCCAAGTTGAAAGTGAAGTTCGCATGTAAGCCTGGTACGATGCGCTGCTCTCGTACGCAGATCTCACGATTTTTAACGCTAGCTAAGAGATGTGGATTCGTGATTTCCTCGTCACTTAACCAGACTAAATTACCTACTAATAGTCTGATATTTATGCTATCAAAACAAGGCTCAATAGCATGGCGCCTTTTTCGCCACACTATGGCGATTTTCGTGACATGAACGCATCGTTTCGGCAAAGTGAAAAAAAAAACGTTCCTTGATGTTTCGCCTTTGATTATGATTGAATAATAATAGTTGGCGAATCTGAATCTGAAATTGATGGTGTAGTGGCTTAGCATGCCCGACTAGTAATCAGGGAGGCGTGGGTTCGAGTCCCGCTCAGGGCAAAAACCAATTTTTCGGATGGGTGTGTCGAAAGGTAAAAATGCACAATATGTGTTCCTTTCTCCTATATATATAGTCTATACCTTTCATTTGCCTCGAAATTTCTAACTTTCGTGTGAATCTGCTAATAATCTTTTTTTTTTCTACAAAGATTGAAATAAACCAAGATTGAAAGATTAAAATAAACCAAGAAAAACTGAAATTATAACTGATCTTTATTCCCCTTTATTTCTATTTACTTATTACATCATACAAGGGAAGAAAAACTTGTTTTCATCCATCAGCCCTTACTTTTTATTTAATAGTACAGACTAAATCTTAATCCTACAGTTGTAAGTAATCAGGAATGGTCCTTCTGTGGGACAACACTTCAGGGGACTTCTTAGTTTCCATGGCGACTGTCCTTCACTCGTGAACCAAAGGAGTCAAAGGAGCCATCAGGAATTTAAACACGGACCAGCCACCTGAGCCAATCAACTTTGCAGAACCCAGCCAGTTGTCTAAGTGATGAGCTGGAGGGGAACGCTTGTAGAACTTTCCGCTGTGAACACCATACAACTGACCATCCGTCATGAAGAAGAGGTGCTGAAAACTACTCCATCCTGCAGTGCCAACGAGCGTGGATGTTCCCAACCAGTTGTCCTTTGCATCAAGGGGAGGAAACCTCTTATGAATCTTGCCGTTTTCGACGCCGTACAGGACCCCGCAGGGATCGAAGAAAAGGAATTTGAAGACGTTCCAGCCACCTGCTCCTGCCAGTTCGGCAGATCCAAGCCAGTTGTCTTGGCTGTGTGTTGGGGGAGACCGCCTGTACAACTTGCCATCTGTTACCCCATATAGAACCCCATTGGGATCAAAGAACAGGAACTGGAAGACGTCCCACCCTGCGGAGCCGACAAGCGTCGCTTGAGCGATCCAATTCTGAGACGCCGAGCGTGGAGGTGGTGCTTTGTAGAACTTGTTACCCCACACACCATACAAGGTGCCGTCCGGGTGGAAGAACAGGTGCTTAAAGTTGGTCCAGCCTGCACTCCCGATCTGTTTAGCTCTTCCGAGCCAATTGTCATCTGCATTTTGAGGAGGATATCGCTGGTACAATTTACCATCAGTCACGACTCCAAAGAGATCCGGCAGCGGGTGTTCGCCTCGCACGCTGAGAAAAACAACAAAGGAGAAACTAGAACTTAGACCACTTAGAAAAGAAATGGAATAGACAGGAATGGAATGGAATAAAGTAAAGGAAAACGAAGCTCGCTAAAGAGAGGACAAAAGGTAAATTTTCCTCACATTCACGGGTGGGAAGGGAATGTCGCAATTTCCTAATCTTTTTTTTTTTACAACGCTCTACACTCACACCCAGGTTTCTGCTCCATGTCGGCAAAATAATGCTAATTTACCCTAAAATTACGTACTAATCACTTTAAAATGGCTATGGGCGACGGAAGCTTCTTTTACCCGTGGAGATCTATATCAAACATGCACTGGTGTGGAATGTTACTGATCTCGTCAGTGTTGTATCTACCTGACAATGGTCACGAAAACACTCAGCAAAAAGAACACATGGAACTTGATACCCATCACTGATCTGCAACAAATATATTCAACGTTATAGAGTGTTTTGTAGTGACACGGCTTACGAAAATACAGCTGGTGCGTTGAGTGTTAATGACTTGAACGTAACGAGATGGGTTTAGAGAAATATTTGTTTCCCGGTGTTTCCATGGGATTAACCTCTTACTATCTACAGTTTTCAAGATTTCTTTTGTAGCAAATGTTTGATTTTTTTTTTTTGGAATCTTGAATAAAGAATGTATTTATGTAACCAGCTTTCATCATGGATACTCAGCAATAAATCCTGTGAAATCACCACGGAAACGCATTGTCTGGGAAAGGCCGGACTCAATCCACGAGTTCACATATTCTCCTAGCTCTGGTGTAAGTTAAAACTTTATTGGGTTTCCATTATAATACATGCATAATCTTTGCTGTCTTCAATCTAAACAAGAAAATTTTATGATATCTGTTTCTGCTCTTGCCGCTTATTTCCATGGGATCAGGGAAGAAATTGCGCGGTTTCTTGTATTGTTTACCCAGTGTTTTTAATATCTCAAACAACTTTGTGGCAAAAAATTCTGACTTAGAATTTAAGTTGACCGAATATTGCAAAACATTTTGGTCGTTGAGGTAGCTAGGAAACAAATAATTTGACGAACAAATAACTTGAATTCTGAAAGGTCTCTGAAGATCGAATCTCTTGGCCGAGACGAACTGCCGCGTCAGACTCTTTTATTTTTCCTTTATTTTGCAAATACTGACGTAACTTACAATATTAAGTTACTACAAAATATAACACTGGGTTTTTTTTATACTACTAATACTTCTTGCAATACTTACATTACTAACAATATTAAGATCTCTTACACCAAAACAAAAATGAAAAAGGAAAATAAATAAGTAGAAGTGGCACATAGATATTTGGCGCAACTCATGCACATAGTGTTGTCCATTTTGCACTGAATTTCCTCAGTGTGTTATCTTTAAAAGCAATTCTACGTTCACAAAGGATCTTTTCATTAACTAAAAGCTGGGAGAGATTTTGTTTACCCACGAAAGAAAGATGTGATATTTTGGAATAGCAACATAATGATTGAGGGCTTGAAAAATATTGGTTCCACAAGCTCATTACCCATTGGCAAAAGTTTGAGTTATGGGGCATTCATATATAGAAGGTGAAGTAAATTTTCATGGGAGTGGCCACGAATAACGATCACAGCTCGGAGATGTTCCTAACTTCATTTTGCAAATTTCTGTTAGTATAGGCAAACTGTTTTGTAACAGATTTGCCACGTACAATTTTTTCACAAGTATTTGTCACTTTTGTTGTATAAAGTGTCAATAGCGCAAAAATTTCACTGAAAATTGTGGAAATCCGTTTTCCCTATCGATCAAATGCAGCTAAGAAATACATTTTTTAACGGCATTCATGATTGTCAAGAAAAGAAATTCCGAAAATGTACGTTGAGAAGGAACTTCGTGAAATGAGGAAAACCTGGTTCCAACGTACCTTTTTACTGGCTGTAAGATTAGAAATTCACGTTTGAAAAAGAGAGTTTAGAAAAGCCACTCTTACCTTTGTTGTACTGTAAAGCGATAGATGGTGAAAGCTCGACCTGAAGTTCTCCAAGGCTTGCATGAAATGACAGCGAATTCACGTCAATAGAACATAGTTAACAGCTTCGTGTTTATTTAAGTTTAAAAGATTAACAGATGGGAGGAGACTTATGGTGATAAACTGTCCCAACAGCTATTTACTTCACTATTATTCCAATGGAAAGTATAGTGGAATGCAACCATAAGTGTTACAATCTCTTATTGCGAGACAATTTTATTTCAAAGCCTTGTATTATTTCAACAAAGTATAAAAAGCCGCTTTTAGATTCGTTTTTGACTGCATTTCGAAATAAAAAGAAATATAAATGTTTAACTTTCAGAGATTGGAGATTTCTCCATCAGTATTCGTAGACCTTGTATATTCAGCTTTAGTGATATTTGCACATTGTACTTACAACCACACAAAAATTCACAAAGAAATTATCTTGACCGGATATAATTATCGGACCACATTTTTCTTTGATCTTTAGTTTCCGAAATTTATACTATTTTCAATTCAACGAACATTGAAATTCACAGAGAGTACTTGAGAGCTGAATATTTATCTGACCTTCTTCTAAGCAATTGATATGTCCAAACAGTTGTAGAGGGATGTAACTCAAATTTGCTTTTCGTTAATATCTTTTAGCAAGAAATTATCAAGACAATCTCTTGTCTTTTACTGAGTAACTTGTTTATAATATAACAAAATTTTAGTCGCAGTATTAAAATCTTTTTGTACGAGGATTTCTTATTTTGCCATGTGTCAGTTGCTTGGAATGCCATGAAAAATAAACATACAAGGCACCTTTAAGATTCTTTTAATTTCTAGTGAAATTTTATTTTTATCAGGGAAAAGAAGGAAGTTTTGAAAACCGTCGATGTCAGTATAGTGAATATGAATGGGCCAAAACAGCTGTAAACATTTTTGTAAACTCGTTTCTAACAGTAAACTGTTTTTGCGCATAGTTTTCTTTATTTCAGTGCTTACCACATATAATACTTAACCTATGCTTCATACATGTACAACACTTACGGGTAACGCACTTAACTAGAATACAACTATATAACTATATAACAGAAACTGATAGTATTATCATCTTTCTATATCTTATAGAACATAGTTAACAGCTTCGTGTTTATTTAAGTTTAAAAGATTAACAGATGGGAGGAGACTTATGGTGATAAACTGTCCCAACAGCTATTTACTTCACTATTATTCCAATGGAAAGTATCGTGGAATGCAACCATAAGTGTTACAATCTCTTATTGCGCGACAATTTTATTTCAAAGCCTTGCATTATTTCAACAAAGCATAAAAAGCCGCTTTTAGATTCGTTTTTGACTGCATTTCGAAATTAAAAAGAAATATAAATGTTTAACTTCCAGAGATTGTCTCGATCAGTATTCGTAGACCTTGTATATTCAGCTTTAGTGATATTTGCACATTGTACTTACAACCACACAAAAATTCACAAAGAAATTATCTTGACCGGATATAATTATCGGAACACATTTTTCTTTGATCTTTAGTTTCCGAAATTTATACTATTTTCAATTCAACGAACATTGAAATTCACAGAGAGTACTTGAGAGCTGATATTTATCTGACCTTCTTCTAAGCAATTGATATGTCCAAACAGTTGTAGAGGGATGTAACTCAAATTTGCTTTTCGTTAATATCTTTTAGCAAGAAATTATCAAGACAATCTCTTGTCTTTTACTGAGTAACTTGTTTATAATATAACAAAATTTTAGTCGCAGTATTAAAATCTTTTTGTACGAGGATTTCTTATTTTGCCATGTGTCAGTTGCTTGGAATGCCATGAAAAATAAACATACAAGGCACCTTTAAGATTCTTTTAATTTCTAGTGAAATTTTATTTTTATCAGGGAAAAGAAGGAAGTTTTGAAAACCGTCGATGTCAGTATAGTGAATATGAATGGGCCAAAACAGCTGTAAACATTTTTGTAAACTCGTTTCTAACAGTAAACTGTTTTTGCGCATAGTTTTCTTTATTTCAGTGCTTACCACATATAATACTTAACCTATGCTTCATACATGTACAACACTTACGGGTAACGCACTTAACTAGAATACAACTATATAACTATATAACAGAAACTGATAGTATTATCATCTTTCTATATCTTATAGAACATAGTTAACAGCTTCGTGTTTATTTAAGTTTAAAAGATTAACAGATGGGAGGAGACTTATGGTGATAAACTGTCCCAACAGCTATTTACTTCACTATTATTCCAATGGAAAGTATCGTGGAATGCAACCATAAGTGTTACAATCTCTTATTGCGCGACAATTTTATTTCAAAGCCTTGCATTATTTCAACAAAGCATAAAAAGCCGCTTTTAGATTCGTTTTTGACTGCATTTCGAAATTAAAAAGAAATATAAATGTTTAACTTCCAGAGATTGTCTCGATCAGTATTCGTAGACCTTGTATATTCAGCTTTAGTGATATTTGCACATTGTACTTACAACCACACAAAAATTCACAAAGAAATTATCTTGACCGGATATAATTATCGGAACACATTTTTCTTTGATCTTTAGTTTCCGAAATTTATACTATTTTCAATTCAACGAACATTGAAATTCACAGAGAGTACTTGAGAGCTGATATTTATCTGACCTTCTTCTAAGCAATTGATATGTCCAAACAGTTGTAGAGGGATGTAACTCAAATTTGCTTTTCGTTAATATCTTTTAGCAAGAAATTATCAAGACAATCTCTTGTCTTTTACTGAGTAACTTGTTTATAATATAACAAAATTTTAGTCGCAGTATTAAAATCTTTTTGTACGAGGATTTCTTATTTTGCCATGTGTCAGTTGCTTGGAATGCCATGAAAAATAAACATACAAGGCACCTTTAAGATTCTTTTAATTTCTAGTGAAATTTTATTTTTATCAGGGAAAAGAAGGAAGTTTTGAAAACCGTCGATGTCAGTATAGTGAAATTCAATATGAATGGGCCTAAACAGCTGTAAACATTTTTGTAAACTCGTTTCTAACAGTAAACTGTTTTTGCGCATAGTTTTCTTTATTTCAGTGCTTACCACATGTAATACTTAACCTTTGCTTCATACATGTACAACATTTACGGGTAACGCACTTAACTAGAATACAACTATATAACGAGTTTGCCTTTTGGTCGAGGGTCGAGGGTCGAGGGTCGAGGGTCGAGGGTAACTAGTCGAGGGTCGAGGGTAAATAGTCGAGGGTCGAGGGTAACTAGTCGAGGGTCGAGGGTAAATAGTCGAGGGTCGAGGGTAACTAGTCGAGGGTCGAAAAATTATTCAAAATTAATTTCAAATTATTTCAGAGGATATTCTGTAGCTTTATGTGCCCACAAGATTCGAATCTAGCCGGCTAGCTACATTGTCTGGGCGTGTTGCTTTGATTGACAGCACCAAATGCAGTTTCCTGCTGTCAAATACTTGCTCATCTCCCGGGACTCATCTTTCTGTTCTGTTATCGTGGCTATGGAATCATTTCGCAGTCGACTGAAACAGCAAGGCTTTATTGTCTCCTTCAATCCAAAAGGAGATGGAAGCTGCTTTTTTTCGGCAGCTGCACACCAGCTGAAACAAGACCGTGCGTGCTTAAAGGAGGCGACATTTGACTATCTATTAAGTCATCGCTTTGATGTAAGTATTTTCATTGATAGTCATTACGAGCAAAGAAATAGATAGGAAAGAAGTCTTTCCGTACTCGTTTTACTTTTATATCCTAGACTGATGGCCATTCAATTACGCCTCGCTTTCTACAGACAAAGTGGATTATGGGGTGTTTCTAAAACGAAGACCCAAAAACGAAGACCTAAGACCTAATTATAAGACCCACTGATCTAAAACGAAGACCCTGTGATCTAAAACGAAGACCCACTGATTATGGGGTGTTTCTAAAACGAAGACCCAAAAACGAAGACCTAAGACCTAAGACCCACTGATCTAAAACGAAGACCCTGTGATCTAAAACGAAGACCCACTGATCTAAAACGAAGACCCACCTCAAAAGTGTTAAAACGATGCCATTGTATATTATGGAATTGTGGGAACGGTGGAACAGTGGAATTTCTGAATGTGAGCTCTGAGTACGTGTTCTCGAAACTCCTCACAAGTAATAATATAGCGATGTTTAGTGTGATGTCACCCATTGTTACTACAGTAATATGGCAAACAGAACGTAATTATCATTTTAACATGTTCCCGCAAAGGAGACAAAATTTTATTGGTGGAGTCTGCTCGTTTGGGTAAAACCCAAAAAAATGGACCACCTCAAAAGGCCACACCATTTGCCTTCTCAGCAAGCAGGCTGTTTTTTTAGACAAATGGTAATCTATACATCAATAACATGACTAAAAGTGACAACTATGACAGCTATTACGTGACAGATTTTTTAGACACAGCTTCGGAGATTAAACTTCTTTATTCTGGCGTGGAACTTCAGCACTCTGCCGTTGCCAGCAGCCAACTCTCTCTAGGTCTCTCAAAAACTGGCGTTTGTATATGCTCTTGGCTAGCTATGATTGGTCAAAGAGCTTGAAAAATTTTACAAACGTGATCCTAACACTCTCATCAACCACGGCGGAAAAGCTTGTGGTAAATACTTGCGGTACATACTTCAGGCTAGCTAAATTCGATTGTTGGATAAACTGATAGCAACGGACACCGCAGTTTCCGCGGTCCTTTACACTAACCCGTGCTGGCTAACCGCGGAAAAACTAACAATACATATCATTACGTTAAGATAACTAACAACAACAACAATTACAACTTCACAAGAAAGATCCGCAAACACAGACCTCGTGTTTCCAACAACATCGGCGGAAATTCGGCTATCGCCCAATGCCATTTGTCGTGGGTTAGTTCTTTACATTAACCGAGAGGGACAAGGTTGTTTGCGACACTTAATTTGGTTTCCACGTTTCAAGTTGCTATCTAACTTTTTAAGCATCGTGCATTAAAATACTTTGCATACAATAAGACGATCATGAAAATAAAGTTTAAATTGTTACAAAATATGCTTCAACACAGCTTTTTCTATTTCAACTTTTTTTATTCCGACTGAGTGAAGCTCGAAACTCCTCACGAAGAAATTAAATTATATGTCTACTTAATGTAAAGTTCAATTACTTGTTGTTAACTTTTTCCATATTACTGTAGTAACAGTAGGTGACATCACACTAAACATCGCTATATTATTACTTGTGAGGAGTTTCGAGAACACGTACTCAGAGCTTATACAATGGCATCGTTTTAACACTTTTGAGTTGGGTCTTCGTTTTAGATCAGTGGGTCTTCGTTTTAGATCACAGAGTCTTCGTTTTAGATCAGTGAATCTTCGTTTTAGATCACAGGGTCTTCGTTTTAGATCACAGGGTCTTCGTTTTAGATCAGTGGGTCTTGGTTTTAGATCACAGGGTCTTCGTTTTAGATCACGGGGTCTTCGTTTCAGATCAGTGGGTCTTAGGTCTTAGGTCTTCGTTTTTGGGTCTTCGTTTTAGAAACACCCTGGAGTATGGACTAAAAGAGTCGCAATTGAGAAACCCATGAAAAAACAACAAATGGCGGACATGACGTGAAATGTTTTGCGCTGCTTCCAGGCAGGATCGTTTTCACTGTCACGCAATAAAATAAATAAAAAAATAAATCGAAAACCATCCAGTGGAAAAAGTCAAGAATTCGTGATGTTGTAGAAGATAAATGAAGAAGACACTTCTCCAAGTTTTAGGCCCGTCCGTTTCCCCAAACTTCAGATATTCGTCGAAATGTTCCGCAGAAATTTACAGAGCCCAGTATGAAAACGCCATGTTGGTGCACAAATATGGAGGCCGGAAAATAGTGTCAACATCTGTTATTTACTTTGGCTATCTAGGCGAGGGATCATCTGTACTGAACAGACAGCTATTTACTTAAGCACTTTTCCTAATGCTTTAAATTCTAAAAAGGCTCAAAACCGTGAGATAAATATATATTTCTCAATAAACTTGATCGTCGCCTCGTGTCACGCACCGCTATAACTCAGAAATTCAAAATGGTCTGGTTTCCTAACGAAGCACGCTATTGAGCTGGATACAAATTTACCGCCTCTTATGCATGATGAGGATAAAAACTTTCCTGCCTCTTTAGTTTTGGATTTTAGAAAATGATGACGTCACGTGAAAACGATCTATAATGTATTTTATCAGCTCATCATTCGAATATCAATAAATAAATATTAGTTCGACAAGCTATTCCCCTCGCTTAATCACAAATAATATGAATCAACAGCATGCGGGGAACGACCGTCTTGGCTTCGTCTGCGAGGAGGACTTCATAGACAAGAAAAAGCCCGTTCAATGGGAAGAGGCTATCACAAAATTACGAGGTGAATTCGCAACCAACATGGTTATCCAAGCATTCTCGGATGTGATGCACCAGGAAATCGTTGTACTCACTGTACACGGGGTAAGACGATTCTTAATCAAAAACAATAATACCGTGAAGATAAGACAACTCGTCTCCACACACATTTTCTGATGACTCGCAAGTAGACGCAAGTTGGACGCAAGTTTCAAAAAAAGCCACTTCAGTGCACACTTGCACTCGCGCTAAAGAGACCAACTTGCGTTCACTTGCGTTCACTTGCCTTGGGTGGCCAAACGGTGAAAAACTTGCGTCTACTTGTGTGTGGATTTTGAGCTCCATCAAAGTGCAAGAAAGTCATCGCAAGTCATCGCAAGTCTTCCCAAGTACACGCAAGCAGGCGCTTAACGCATCGCGAAAATTTAATGTAACAAGAAGCCCTTTACAAATGGCACTTTGTGACGTCCTCATTGGCGTCACCGCTTATCTACCCCACCATCCAATGAAAAAAAAAGGAAAACATGCCGCTTGGGCGGCCGGTGACTCCATCGTTTGGGCTTCCTGTGCCCCTGTGATGTCATCACGGCATCACACCTCACTCCACTATCCAATATATATTGAATAAAATCAATTGAAAAATACATTATGCCTTGACTTGCTGCCTGGTCTTCCCGTTACTCCACCGCCTGAGTGTCCTGTGTCCCTGTGACGTCATCACGACTTCACACTCGTCCACTCAAACCTGCCTTCCCCTGCTGCTTGGGCTTCCTGTGACTCCAGAAACACGCCTGGGGTTGCAGGCCAAGAACTGACGACGACGACCACGACCATTCACCAAGAATACAGGGTAATTTATGAAGTGGCGCCTGAGGGACCACTTAATAAGGCTTAAAAAGTATTTTATTATTTACAGGAAGAGGAGGATTGTATGAGAACAGTGAGGCCAAGCTCAGGGATCTGTTTTGGCACAATATTTTTGGGGCATACTGGAAACCATTATGTGGCTATTGTCCCTACAAATACGGTAAATAGATGTTTCTAATGTTTTCAATATTCCTGAAGAATACCTTGGGCTAATACAATGCCATATCCATAACTAGGGAAGACCTGTCGGAGAGGGGGAGGGGGGGGGGGAGGGGAAGGGGAGTTTAAAATAATATGTGATGCTAAAAAGTTGACGAAACCATGATACACCTTTTTTACAGGGTACCGGTAGTTATGCTGATGCCACAAAATTGCCAGCCAGTACCTCAGATGATAATGTAGTAGTTGTGGAGAGGAAGACGGCGGTTTTGAAAAAAGAGCGGTTACCACCAAAGAAATCTCAAGAGAATGTCTTTAATCAACGCTCCTGGAAAACGGTCTGTCCATTATATTAAACTGTATATTTCGTTATACCGCAGTCATTTAACGAGGCCGGGTTGCTCCCCCCATGCACTGAGGATTCCCCACAGGATTTCGACAGTGAAGGCGGGGAACCTTATGAGGGTCGGGTTATAATGGAACGCACTATAGCGGAGCTTGTAGGCAGTGCCTAAAGTTTTTATTTTAGAGTTTTACAAATAAAATTGAACAGTTGGTAAATGTGCCTTCCATACTTCTGTAAAATCCTGTTCATCCTTTTTGTTCGTTTTTTTTCAGACACAAAGGAAGAGAAGAAGGCAAATTCCTGAAATGGAATGTTGGAGCGAAGAAGAATTCAACCCTGGAGTTCCTGTTTGGAGGGGCGAGCGACAGGTGAGGAAAGTTATTTCAATGATGGAAACTTGTAATGATCTTGATATCCTGGCTGGAGTATGAAATGGGAAAAAGAAGGCTTTTATTTTTATTGTTGTCAGGAAATTGAGAAAATTGCTTTTTTGTGATCCCCAGTTTCATCTTTTTCGTAAGGATGATCGGGAGGAAATCATAACCATTTCAGAGGAATCAGCCGACGAAGATAGCACGCCAAAGGAATCGAACGACTTGAATGCGGCTAAAAGGATTAAAAGACGGCGTAATTCATCGGTACGTTTCTCCTGGCATGACAATAAATAATAAAGTAGCGATAAACAAAAAATACCGAGAACGATAATAATGCAACTGCCTTGTTTTCCCTATATTATAGAAAGAAGACAAAGAGAAAGATGTCGATGTGATAGATCTGACCATGTCGTTTGAAGAGCTTAGCTCTGCTGAGAACACACCAACAAAGACAGGGCAGAATCGTCGTCCTTCAAATGCGAAAGCCAAGGATCTATTCAATGACAAATCGAGGTAAAAGGAAGTACAATTATTAATGCTAAGAGGGTGAAGGAAAAAAAAAAGCCTAAATCGCCATGAGTTAAGATGACTTGCAATCTAAGGCAACATTGGGCATTCAGAACTAACTTTGGTTGCGGGAAAAGGCGGTAGAAGTAAATGAGGAACTAACTCTGTTTACGACTTAAGGCATTTAAGATTGTTATCGTTATCGTTATTGTTTCAGGACCACGGTATGCCCTGATGTTCCCGTCATAAAAGAACCAGGGAGTGATTCAGACGAAGAATTGCTACGACCCGCCTTCAGGTAAAACTGTTGAGAATTAAAAATTTAAAAATTTCATCCGGTTGTGAAAGTATCTCATAGGAGGAGGAGGGGAAGAGGGCGAATACCGGCCCCGGCGGGCCTCTACCTTTTTGTAATGTGTTGGCTAAACGAGGCAACAATGTTGCGGCAACAGTTCGCGCGTGCTAACCTTTTTCCATCTTTTTTCCTCGCTTTTCTCTATCCTTTTCCTTTCTTTTTCTTTCATGGAGTTGTTGGCCATTTCACAAATTGCAAATCAACCATCATCTGTATGGACTCGTTCTGGGATTAACTTTCAAGGAAAGGGAAAATTTAACCAGTAAATGGTAATAGGGGAATAGCTTTATTTGTCATCGATTGTCTCACGGAAACGTTGGTGTTTCTCTAGTGTGTACCTAGGGTAGGGTTTGTTCAACTTTCCAAAAGTAGATAGTTAAAGAAAGGTCTATCCTTGCTAAATTCGATGGTTATCGATTTTATCGATTAGAATAAAATCACGTGACTTGAGAAATGTATTAGTTGGCATACCCTCTTGGGACTTAATATGAACCGATCCGGGTTTTAAGGGTTAAAAGAATGTATCAACAGGCTACTCCATACGATACCCAACCCCCCACCCTCCCCTCACCCCTCACCCCCTGTATGCCTGGGGGTTAAAAGAGGAGTTGAATTAAATAGTTTGTGTTGAAGGGAACCTCTTTCAGTCAATATCTTTACTCAGGGGGCTCATAAATCGGAATAGACTCGTTAAATTAGCAATTTCCTCAGCCGCCTTTGACTGGATATGAAAGTCAGGGTTTGTTGATTGCAGCTTTTTGGAATCATGACCTAGCCCGTGCAATCCAGTTCATTCAGATGGATTGTTATAGTTTACTGGGTCATGGATTGTCATTATACACAGTCTATAACTTTTTTCCATAGTGCCTCAGCAGTCTCAGATGACGATCGCAAAGACGAAAGTTCACTTCAGGCTTTAATTAAAAGCAGGTATAAAAATATAAATCTGTTATATGTAGGTATCGGATGAAATTATCTACAAGCACTGACTAGTTTTCCTTTTTTTGTCTGCATTTCTTAGGCACCAAGAGTCGGAATCAGAATCTGACGACTCCATCATTCAGGAGAACCCGAAACAACGCAAGATATGTAAATCCTCTTGGGACAATGCACAAAAAGAAACAGTGAAATCCCTGCCCATTGGAATCAATGGTCTTAAAATATACGAAATTAAGGATTTCCGACAAAAGTTCGATGTCCTTGAAGATGGCAGAAAATGGAAGAAAAATTGTCCCACGGAGTGGAAAAACCATGGCCGTGTGCGCTTTGCTGATTGCAAAGGGTCGTACAAGTGCATCAAAGAAAAGTGTTCATTTAAGATGGAATTTGGTGTAACAAATACAACGCAGTTCGAAAAGGAAGGAGGTGAAATGATTTGCAAAGGCTGTGGTAAAGTGGGAGAATATGTTGCATGCAGTGCGCGAAGGTATCTTAGTTATCGTAATAAATCAGTGACTGTTTACCACATTGGTAATCACACATGCCCCGTCAAAGACAGTCCCCGAAAAAAGGACATCACGAGCATCGAACAAATTATACGGAATCAACCAAACATCAAGCCCTCCGAGGTACAGTCGGCGTTCATCATGTCCGCATTTCAACAGCAAATGGATTGGAACGCTGTCGAAAGAGAGGCCTGTGCTGTACTGGATAAGAAACGCATATCCAACATGAAACAGAAACTGAAGAAGGATATAGAGCCTTTTGGCCACAACTTTGAGGCGACTGTCTCTTTTAAAGAGTATGCAGATAAAAAAGACCCCTTATATGTGTACAAAATAAATGACAAGAGGGGAAACCCGGACATGCCATCCTTTGTCTTCAAGACAAGCACGACGAAAATGAAAATGGCATTAAACATGGACAAAAATGGGGACCATTTTCTGAGCAAAGAATTTTCTTTTTTTGACGGAAAAAGGAAACGGTGCAATGGGTTTATCACGCTAACAGCCAGTGTGTATCATCCCTTGCTGCGGAAGCAGATACCGCTGGCTACAATGGAGGCCGAAACCGAGGACATGGTAAACGTCGAACTTTTCTGGCGTTTATTAAGGCTTTTCTGAAGCCTTAAGGAAAGTGGCCGGTTCGGATAGTGCTAAATTTAACCCTATAGGTTGGTGTAGCGACATGGCAGGCGCAAATTTAGCGGGAATTTCAAAGGTTTTTGGGGATGACGCCCAAATTAAATCGTGTGAGTTTCACTTCAAAGACCACAGAAACAAAAAGGCTCAAAAACTTGACAGTGAGAGCAGTGACGAGTTCAAACAACTGTGTGACAGGCTGTTACTATGCACTATGCACTATGCAAATTTTCAAGGCTTGGGATGTTAACCCAAATCCCGGCCCAACTACCTCAAACGACAAGAAGGACAAGAAGGACAAGAAAAGCGAACTGTGCCCTCGGATATCTTTGCAAGGAAATGGTCTCAAATTAGGTCAGTGGAATGTTAATAATTTAACGGACACTAAGCTGGAGCAAATACGGTTATTACTCATTGCAAATCATCATGAAATTGATGTGCTTTTTCTCCTCGAAACCTTCCTCAAGCCAAGCAAACCTGATTGTGTTTTACAAATACCTGGCTACACATTTTTCAGTAAAGATCGACAGGGATTGAAGAAAGGCGGCGGAATTCTCGCTTATATCGCCGACAGACTTAAAGTTGAAAGAATTACAAGCCTGGATGAAAATGACCTCGAAACCATTTGGTTACAAATCCATCCGTATAAATCAAATCGTCCGATACTAATAGGGGCTGTCTACCGCCCGCCTTCATCAACTACGGAGACAGATGCCAGACTAGAGTTAAACATCGAAGCAGCGTATTTAAGGAACCAAGAATTACATGTTTTGGGGGACTTTAATATGAACTTCTTCGACCCTGCATATAAAACACATCGATTAGCGAAAGCCTTTAGAAGCTTAAATTTGAATCAACTCGTAAATGAAGTTACACGTCCTGTGAGCTCTACATGTCTTGATCATATCTATACAACGCATCCGAGTTTCATTGCTAATATTTCTGTGCCAAACATTGGTCTTTCGGACCATCTTCCGGTATTTATTAGACGAAAATACTCAAGAAAGCAGAAAGATCAAATTCAGAGTATCATCGAATATCGTGACTTAAAGAATTTGAATACAGACGAATTATTACAAGACCTACAATGCACCCCATGAGACGCCGCGTTTGTTTTCGATGATATAAATGATGTTCTGAGTTCAATAGAAACAATGCTTAACGATGTTCTAGACCAACACATTCCACTCAAATCTAAACGTGTCAAAAGGCTCAATCAGCCCATCTGGATGACAAAGGAGATTCTTCATTCTATGAAAACAAGGGATAAGTTGTTGAAAAAGGCGCGAATCTCGAATTTGCAGGAGGATTGGACACGTTATGCGCATGCAAAAGGTCAAACCACAAATATTATTAGAAAAACAAAAAGAAGTTTCTTTCGTGAAAAGATCGACGAGAATAAAGGAAACCCGAAAGGCGTCTGGAAAGCTCTAAAATCTCTGAGCGGGACAAATAAACCTCGAGTGTGTATCAATGAAATAGCTACACAAAGTGGAATTATCAACGACGAAGCCGACATTGCAAACGAGCTAAATGAATACTTTGTTAACATTCTAGAACAAATTGGTAACAACAATGATGCTGGCGTAGACTTCGATCATACAAAGCTGGCAAATTTTGTTCATTCAAGATTAAATACAGACACGGTTTACAACATCCCTCTGTTAACGCCTGAGCAAACCATTGAGGAATGATTTCCGTACAGGTCCCTACTTCATTATGCATGCAGAAGAAATTAATTATTCATTCGCGCTATTGTTTTGTAGAACAATACGTATACCCAAGAGAACCGAATATATACATGGGTAATTTGTACTTACGGGATGAATAAAAACGGATCCTATTTTTTCTCTCCCTCCCTCTCTCTCTTCTTTCCCTTCATGGCCCACACCGTTACTCGTTTTTGTTCCAGCTTTCCCCTTTCTATCCCTTCGTCTTGTTTTTATTTCCAGATCCCGCTCGGCTTTTTCTGCCATTTTATCCCACGATATGTCACTCGCAGCTTGCCTTGAACTCAGACCCACTGTAAACCTCTGGATTACTTGTCCCTGTTCTTTACCACTGAGCTAACGTGTCAAGTTGCTAATTCACACCTTAAAAATGATATTTATTTTGAATTCTGGCTGACTATTTACATAACAATGATACGTAATTATATACACGTGCCGTGCCGAGCACCTACAATCGAACTTGAAGGTTACCGTTAAGAGATACCTGCATGTTTTACTACTCTTGAAACAACCCATCCCTTTAATAATGCTAACCGTAACCCTAATTACGACTAAAGGCACTGTTTAGGCTTAAGGTTAGTCCCTGTGATAGTTTTAGGTTTTCCAGTATTGCTGTGAACTGTGACCTGCTTTTCCTTCATGCCCCGTGCGTGCGGTACACTTATAAGTTCACTGCGTGGAAGAGTATACCACGCTTAAAGTCTGATTGGTGCATCTTTCGTGGGAAACTTTCATGCACGAGTTCATTGCAATTAAAATCGTTTCACATTTCCCTTCTTTTGGAGCAAACTTGTGTCTTCGTAATAATCAAGATGGCTACCGAAGTAAAAGGGTCACAGCAATGGGAGATTTGATCATTTGGAAATTGTCCCTGCTTTATAGCCTTTCCAGAATTGTGCATAGAGTGGTGCAAAGAAAACATTTTACTTTCGTCTTCCGTCTCCAAAACCTGTGTGAAAACGTAGTCAGTTGGCAAAGACAAAGTGCCGCATCGGGACATGGATCTGTTTCGCGATGCTCAAGAAAAAACTGCAATGGATAGCCTTCAATCCGCCAGAACACATATTAATTTTCTGACCGTAAACTTTCCTTGAAAAAATATTAGCCCTAGCTACCTGTGGCCGGAAAGTTTACAACTGCCTACAAGACAAGGGCTAACATCATCTCACCGCAGTTAACCATCGCCTAAACTTCGTCGACCCAGACAAACGAGCCCACAGAAGGGCATTGAAAAGACACGATGGGGAGTGAAACGAAAATTGCCTCGTACGGGAACATCCATGGATCTCTACCAAAGCTATTTACTTGGAAGTATCATTGAGCATATTGCCGATCTCTACAAAGAGCGATAAATCGCAAAATCCCTCTAAATGCACCGTTCGTGATCCTAAATACAGGAAAGGAATAAAATATACACTTTGCAGTGTCTCGGCGAATTTTTAAGCAGACAGGAAGAACAATTTCACGATAAAAAGAGCAGGTAGCCATTAAATTTCTTATCAGTACTTTTATTTGGTTTGTTTGTTATGTTTGCGAATCTGAACCCTATTACAACGATTGCTTGAAACTCCACTTCTTGCGCTTATTTTAAAACTGAAAAATGGGTAAAATTGCAGGAAAAGTGCCGAAATTGCAGGAAAAACTGTTCGATTTTCCGTATTTCAGACAGAAGTTCGACCGACTTTTTTAAGTCCATATAGACTTAGAAAAAAAACCTCTAAAAAGGAAGAACAAAGTGCCACAGTCCCAAAGGACGTCTATTGTTATCGCTATTGTTTTCTTGAAACAAAGGAGTGTATGCATAATGAAGTAGGGACCTGTGCGGAAATCTTGCCACCATTGATATTATGGATAAAATCTCTAGTAACAAGGCCTCTGGGTACGATGGTTTGAGCGTACGCGTACTTAAGAAAATTATACCGGTGTTTGCAAACCCTTTATGCAAACTACTCAATCTTTCAATTTCGACAAACAGTTTCCCCAATCATTGAAAAATGGCTAAAGTCACACCACTATACAAAGGCGGCGCACGGAATGATATCAACAACTATCGTCCGATATCTGTTTTACCTGTCCTCTCGAAAATTCTCGAAAAGCATGTGGCCAGCTCTCTCTCTAAATTCTTACGTGATAATAACTTATTATACGAGCTGCAATCAGCCTTTAGGCCAGGACATTCCACTGAAACAGCCCTAATCCGACTTACTGATCGGATTCTAATGAACATGGATAATGATAATGTGACCGGTCTGGTTCTTATAGATTTTCGAAAAGCTTTTGATGTGATTGATCATGAACTTCTTCTAAAAAAGCTGTCGATCTACGGTGCTACTCCTTCTTCTGTTGCCTGGTTCAAATCCTACCCGTCTGAGAGGAAGCAGTTTATTTCGTTAGGGAAAACTACATCTGAACAGTTGACGGTAAAGCAAGGAGTGCCCCAAGGGTCCATTCTAGGTCCGGTGCTTTTCCTTTTGTTCGTCAATGATATGCCTCTTCACGTTCAAAAGTCAACTATGGACGTTTACGCAGATGATACCACCTTGTCTTCGAGTTCAATCTGGAAAACCATACAATCATTAAATCAAGCATTGTCACTAGATCTGTGTAAAGTAGAGAGATGGGCCAGTGAAAACAAAATGTATATGAATATGCAAAAAACAAAAGCTCTGTTGGTAACGGGGAAGCGTCTACGGAAGCGCATAGTTCAAGATTCAGGAAAACTGGAAGTAAAAACGGATAATGCAGAAATTGTAAACATTGAAAACCATAAACTTCTTGGTATGATCATCGATGAAGATCTAACTTACGAAGCGCATGTTGACGAACTTTGCAATAAACTTTCAAAGCGACTTGGCCTCTTACGCCATATTAGCCCCTACTTAAAGAAAAATCAGAGAATAATCTATTTTAACGCAATAATAAAACCACTTATGATGTACGCAAGCCAAGTATGGACATTGTGCAACAAGGAGACACTCGAGAGAGTTCTCCGCATGCAGAAACGGGCCGCCCGTATTATTCTTGAAGCACAACGCACTAGTCGAACAGTAACATTGTTTAACAACTTAAGCTGGATCCCCTTTTATAATGAAGCGTATATAAAGCGTTGTGAACTGGCCTATAAACGGATAAATGGTACTTTACCCAGCTATTTAAATACATCCCTTAGAAAAAACTCCGATGTACACCAAAGAACCACGAGAAATTGTAATTTAAATTTATTGTGCCCCTCCATAAAAACATCTCAGAGGGTGGACGCACCTTTGCCGTAAGGACGGTGAAGGACTGGAACAATTTGCCTCGATCATTAAAAACAAGTAAGTCTTTAAAATCCTTTAAGGCTGAATTATGGAAAAGAGTACTAAATTCTCAGAAGACAAGGGGATCGTTTGATATAAATTTATAACAATAGATAGTCTTTTGTATGCATTTAATTTCGTTTTTAAATCGATTTGTCTAGTTATAAATTGAGTTCTACAGGAATGTTTGTTTTCTTATTCTATTGTAAATAGTATCTATTCTTAATGCAGTTTTTATTCATTGTAATTTTGTACCTTAAGAGGGCCACAAGTTCATCAGTAATGTTAGTTACTGTCACGTGTTACCCTCGTAAAATAAAGTCTCTCTCTCTCTCTCTCTCTCTCTCTCTCTCTCTCTGCACAACTGTTGCTGGATACCAGGCCGCCAAATCTGATATGGACGTATTTATTGGGGCCGATGATAGCAGGGCTTTCCTGACAAGCTGGGTATCGTGGTGGCATGAGCGCCGTGGGTTCATTTTCCGTGCGTTTACCAACCCAAGTGCACCGCAAATGAACCAGGCTGAAGTGATTCACGCCGGTTGGGCTCACCGAGACCGCCAACATATGTCTCTACTAGACGCATGTCAAGCGAGACGCGAGACGCTTTGATGCTTGACGTGGAGACCAAAGCATACTTGACCGGCGCTACACCCGGAGGAAAAGGACCTTCGTTTGCTGACCGAGCACGTAAGCAACATGAAGCGGAAGTGCGGAGGGTGCAGTCAACAGGGAAGGAGATGTTTTCCTCTCCGGACGGGCTGCTCATTGATGCAGGCTCCTCACACAAACCACCTTCGCGGAAAAAAAAGGCAACTAAATCAAAGGGTCGAGCTCTACCATTGCCACAGGTAACCAATCAAGGCGTAAATCATCCGCCTACTTCGCAACCGAGATACCCTGCTACCCAAAGCGCTGCCAATATGATGCAGCCGCGGATGCAGACTTTACCTCAACCGCTTGTGTTTCCTCAACGGCCTGTTTTTCCTCAACCGTCTGTGTTTCCTCAATCGCCCGCGTATCCTCGACTACCTTTTCCTCAGCCGCCTCCCGCTCGACCGTCTTTCCCTCAATCACCAATGCCCTGTGCTGGCTTACAGCCCTCGTGGAATTCTAGCATGTCGCCAAGTATCTACGAGCTGGTCATCACGCCTCCAACAGTGAGAAAATGCTATGGGTGTGGGGACGACCTGGGTGATAAATACAAAACTCCACCCTCTAATATTATAATAAAACATGTAGACAAAAGGGTCACCGGAAAAGATTCTACAACAGGTCAGCTAATACACAGTCAAGACTATTCAAACACATATTATCATCCTATAGCGACTCATATAACTAGAAAAAATCCACTTTTTTCCGGCCAAGTTTACCTCAGGTATGAGCTTTACACATCATTGGATGATGCCCAGCGCAATTACATCAGCACGCTGCATAGCCTAAATATTATTTTAAAGTAACCTTTTCATTGAATGGGCGCAATTGCCGCTTGCCTGCGGTATTGCAGAATTTCGTAAGGAGGAGGTAAAACAACGACATTTCTTGTCAAAAATAGGTGTCAAAATAGGTAATGGTTCTCGGGCAGTAGATCACCGCAGCTCAAGCGTTATTTCTCTCAAACAACATATTAGGAGTACCCAATAAAATTTTTAAATGAATTGACCTTGCTTACTAAAGCTTATGGTTATGCTTATTCAGTTGCCAGATATTTTTTGCGGAATAATCGAAAATGTGGTGGGTCTCGGATATATACCCCCTAACCTGGATATCTTCGAAGAGTGCCAATGTTTTGATCTTTTCCCTTACTCCTCTTTACTTCGCTTTTTAATCGCCGGAGACAGGTAGAGAGACTTTGAACCAATGGCGTGAATTACGTGTTAGTGCTTGCTATAGTTGTTTGTCAGCCTGTGAATGCGGCATTTGATATTTGTCTTTATTTTATTGTTATCGTTGAGTTTTCCAAGTTTTTGCTTTTACAGGCGCGAATGCGTATAATCGCGCTGACCCATAAGATTATACTAGCTTATACTACACGGCTCCTGCTGCCGTAACCTGTTGTACGACTTGAAGGTCTATAAAAAGACCATATATCTATAGTAGATGTTTCTGTTGGTTGCTGATCTGCGCCGTGATTTATGACAAATAATAAATATCAAATGACTCATTGAGAATTACACAGAAAACTCGTGTCAATTATTTTATCAGTGCAACGCATAGAAGCATAAAAACCGGAACAGCGAAAGCCACTGACACTTTATTAGTTTCTCCTAAAAAACACGAATGATACGCAGCCTAGTAACAATCCTTCCCAAAGCGCTGGTTCTAAAACAGGAAAGTTAAAAGAAAAGGGTTAATAACGAGCCAGTTAATTACATGATTGATAAAAGAAAAGTACGTACAAACTTGAAACCGATAATGACAAACCTTATCGGTGATTTCTCCGAGACGTGGAGTAAGCTAAACTTATTTATTTATTGATATTCGAATGATGGGCTGATAAAACACATTATAGATCGTTTTCACGTGACGTCATCATTTTCTAAAATCCAAAACTAAAGAGGCAGGAAAGTTTTTATCCTCATCATGCATAAGAGGCGGAAAATTTGTATCCATTTGCAATTTTAAAGCTCAATAGCGTGCTTCGTTTGGAAACCAGAGCATTTGAATTTCTGAGTTATATCGGTGCGTGACACGAGGCGACGATCAAGTTTATTGAGAAGTATATGTTTATCTCACGGTTTGGAGCCTTTTTAGAATTTAAAGCATTGGGAAAAGTGCTTAAGTAAATAGCTGTCTGTTTTGGGAAACGGACGGGCCTAAAACTTGGAGAAGTGTCTTCTTCATTTATCTTCTACAACATCGCGAATTCTTGATTTTTTCCATTGGATGGTTTTCGATTTATTTTTTTATTGCGTGACAGTGAAAACGATCCCGCCTGGAAGCAGCGCAAAACATTTCACGTCATGTCCGCCATTTGTTGTTTTTTCATGGGTTTCTCAATTGCGCCTCTTTTAGTCCATAATCCACTTTGTCTGTAGAAAGCGAGGCGTAATTGAATGGCCATCAGTCTAGGATATAAAAGTAAAACGAGTACGGAAAGACTTCTTTCCTATCTATTTCTTTGCTCGTAATGACTATCAATGAAAATACTTACATCAAAGCGATGACTTAATAGATAGTGAAATGTCGGCTCCTTTAAGCACCGCACCGTCTTGTTTTCAGCTGGTGTGCAGCTGCCGAAAAAAAGCAGCTTCCATCTCCTTTTGGATTGAAGGAGACAATAAAGCCTTGCTGTTTCAGTCGACTGCGAAATGATTCCATAGCCACGACAACAGAACAGAAAGATGAGTCCCGGGAGATGAGCAAGTATTTGACAGCAGGAAACTGCATTTGGTGCTGTCAATCAAAGCAACACGCCCAGACAATGTAGCTAGCCGGCTACCTTCGAATCTTGTGGCTACATAAAGCTACAGAATATCCTCTGAATAATTTGAAATTAATTTTCAATAATTTTTCGACCTTCGACCATTTACCCTCGACCCTCGACCATTTACCCTCGACCCTCGATCTAGTTGCCGCCGACCCTCGACCCTCGACCAAAAGGCACACTCCTATTATAACTATAACATGTATAACAGAAACTGATAGTATTATGATTATGGAGCTCAATAATGGAAAGTCAGTTGATAAACTAGGCATGAATCTCAAAAAAGCGACGACGACGAGTACTGGACTTCGACAACAATCTATCGCCCGTCGAGACGAAATCAAAGTGAGCAGTATTTACCTGAAGTACATGGTAATTTGACACAATTGAGTTTCTTGTCTTCACGCACGCAATGAAATAGGAAGAGGTTTTCGCCTCTAAGAGCAAATATGTTGTTTTTGTTTCAATAAAATTTTTCGCTGGAAAAGGATTCTGTGGTATTTTCTGCCTTTGTGAATTATAATATCATGTTGTGTATTGAATTTTCGAGCTTAAGGTTGAAAATGTGATATGGGAGAAGTTTTTTTTAGTTTGCTCTGTAAGCAGGAAGGGTTCACAGGCCTGTTGGAAGCGTGCTTGAGTTTCAACAAAATGAGCCCCAAAATCAGTGAAAAACTTGTGAGATGAATGAATAAAATAGCTGCTATTTCCAAAATGATGGAATTACCTGGTGATAAATAACGTCGTACGCGTACTTGGAGAGTAAATTTTGACTTTGCATTTGCACAAAGAGTGGGAAATTGTGATCTTTGTTTTGACTTCGCTTTTGACTTGCATTTTTTGTCAACTTTATAACACTTGACAGAAAAAGAAACTTACAAAAACCCGGTATCTTGCCATCATTTGACACAGATGCTTCACTGTTTGGCGAGTAAACATGCCGCGGTAACTTAATCACGGCGCCCGCTGAATTCCGGCCATGTCACTTTCGATTTTGCAATTTACTTGAACGTAGCAAAAAAAATCCCAAAAATGTTTGTCGCTGATCGTAACTTTTTATATTCTATATTCACGGTTCAAAATTAATGTTGTTTTTTGTCGTAAATATTTTATTCTCGATCGATCGTCCGGGAAACTTCCTTCTGCTCTTTCTGAAAACTTTTATCTCTAGTTATTTGCTTTTTCATCAATATTTGTTTTTTTATTTTTTAATTAACAAGATCTGTAAGCTTGCTGAAGTTCGCATTTTGTTAGCATTTTTAGCTTTAGCAGTTTTTCGGTTAGAGTTTCTTTTTTTTTTGAGGGGTTTTTTTTTTTTGGTATTTGTCATCCAAACTTCACTAACCCCAAACAACCGGCAGGGCTTAACTTCAGTGAAGTTTAGTATTAGTGAACTTTAGTATTACACAGATGCTCAGCTCAGAGGGCACACTTGTGGTGTGAAAAAAAGTTGTGAGGGAACTTGAAAATTATCAACATGTCAGCCCAGAAGCCAATGTTTCTCGCTTCTCTTTTATTTTTTATTCTTCTTCAGAGACTGGAATGCTGTTTCATTTCAAATTCACCAATTCTGATTTTTGTACACTTCACACATTCACTTTTCAGCACTCGTACACAGGCAACCATTTTTTTTTTTTTTTTTTTTTTTTTTTTTTTTTTTTTTTTTTTTTTTTTTTTTTTTTCTTTGCCTGTCACTCCCCCTGTAAGTGGTGTCTTTTTGTGTTTGAGCCTTCTTTGCGTATTTTTTAGGATCGAGAGGGTAGTGGAAAGTGCGTAGATTTTCTCTGGTGGACACAGTAGAATCATTAACTTAGCCTGCAATGGCGTCGAAAGTCATGCAACGCGAATGGCGTTTTTTAGTGGATCCTTAAACAAAATATACCCTTATGGAGCTCAATAATGGAAAGTCAGTTGGAAGTCAAAATAAATAGGAGGCATGAATCTCAAAAGCGACGAGTACTGGACTTCGACAACAATCTATCGCCCGTCGAGACGAAATCAAAGTGAGCAGTATTTACCTGAAGTACATGGTAATTTGACACAATTGAGTTTCTTGTCTTCACGCACGCAATCAATAGGAAGAGGTTTTCGCCTCTAAGAGCAAATATGTTGTTTGTTTTTCAAAAAATTTTCTTGGAAAAATAAAAAATGGTATTTTTGCCTTTGTGAATTTTTGTGTGTGTATTGAATTTTTTCGAATTAATGTTTCTTGTGATGATGGGAGAAATTTTTTTTAGTATTGCTGTAAGCAGGAAGGGTTTTTAGTAGGCCTGTTGTAAGCAGGGTTGAGTTTCAACAAAATGTGGGAAAAAAAGTTGAAAAAAAAAAAAACGCAGAAAAAAAAAAAAAAAAAAAAAAAGTGAAAATATTGACGAAAATGATGGAAAGTACCTTTCCAAATAAATATGACCTGGTACGTCGTATAACGTCGTAGTCTTGGAGTAAAATTTTTTGATTTGCATTTGAGTTGGGCGAAACAAGTTGGGCGATTGTGATCTTTGTTTTGACTTCGCTCATTTCATTGTCAAACTTTATAACACTTGACAGAAAAAGAAACTTACAAAAAAAAAAAAATCTTGCTTGCCATTTTTGACACAGATGCTTCACTGTTTGGCGAGTAAACATGCCGCGGTAACTTAATCACGGCGCCCGCTGAATTCCGGCCATGTCACTTTCGATTTTGCAATTTACTTGAACGTAGCAAAAAAAAATGAAAATGTTTGTCGCTGATCGTAAAATTTTGTATTCTATAGATCGTTTTCACGTGACGTCATCACCTTCCAAAATCTAAAACTAAAGATCCACCAAAGTTTTTATCCTCATCAGGCATAAGAGGCGGCATATCTATATCTGTTGACAATTTCACAGCTCAATAGCGTGCTTCGTTTGGAAACACAGAGCATTTTGAATTTTTGAGAAACAGAGCATTTGAATGCGTGATTTTGAAAAGCTACGATCAAGTTTGTTGAAAAAAAGCTATTCAAGTTTGTTGAACTTATATTTATCTATGATTTTTTTGAGTTTTAGAGAGTTAGTTAGAGCATTAGGAAAAGCTTATGTAAATGCTTGTTTTTTTTTAGTGATAATCAGTCGCCTAGATAGCCAAAGTCAGTTCCAGATGTTTACACTATTTTCCGGCCTGCCACTATTGAAACATTTCGACGAATTTTGCGAAAAATTTCGACGAATATCTGAAGTTTGGGGAAACGCAGAGGCCTAAAACTTGGACAAGTGTCTTATTTCTTTATCTTCTATAAGATAACAATTTCTTAGCGTTTTGCACTGGATAGTTTTTTGATTTTATTTTTTTTTTTTTTGCGTGACAGTGAAAAACGATCTATATTCAAGGTTCAAAATTAATGTTGTTTTCATTGTCGTAAATCATTTTTATTCTCGATCGTCCGTCCGTCATTTCAAATTTCGTTTCTGCTCTTTCTGAAAACTCTCGTATCAATCTTTATTTTCCTTTTTCATCAAAACTGTGTATCAATATTTTTGTTTTTTCATCATAAAGCACGCTAACAGCATCTGTACCTTGCTTCGCATTTGTTAGCGTTTTATAGTATTTTCGGTCAGATGTTTCTGTTTTTTTTGAGGGGTTTGAGGGGTTTTTTTGTTTTGGTCTCCCATCCCAACACTAACCCCGCGAAACAGGGCTTGAGTTCAGTTTAGTATTACAAAGTTTTCGGATGCTCATAGGGCACACTTGTGGTGAAAAAGAAGTTGTGAGGGAACTTGAAAATTATCAACATGTCAGCCCAGAAGCCAATGTTTCTCGCTTCTCTTTTATTTTTTATTCTTCAGAGACTGGAATGCTGTATTTCAATACCACACAATTCAGTGCCTTCTGATTTTCTGTAGCACGAGTTTCTGAAAATGTGAGTTTCTGTAGAAACCTGAGCATATTTCTCTATCGTTTCAGGCCTTTCCTTGAACCTCTGAATTAAAGTTAAATACACTTGCTACCGTTACTCATAAACAGCTTCCATGTCTTAAAACAATCAATTGCCTTTTAGTTATCACGAATGCTCTGTTTGAAAATGTCAGGTAGCTTTCCCGTAAAACGATGCCTCTTAACAGTATGTCAATCCTTTTGTTTCCGGTTACAATTTTTATCTTCAGTTCCATAAATTCTAATAACAAAGGATTAATCATGGTAAGGTTTTTTTTTTTTTTCTCTGCATTTTAAATACCCTTACCTCACGAGTGAAATGGCCTGGTTGATGAGCTCCATCAGCGGTTTTCCTAGGCCGAGTCTATTCACAGACCTTGGAACACGCAGACGGCGCTTTGGTCCCCATAAGCGGTGGACAGCGAGGTATTTCAGGGCTCTCTCGCGCGTGATGGGACGACTGGGAAATCAAACGTCAATTGAAGAAACTGAAGGGCAGGAAAAAACTCCAAATCAATAGAGGTTATTAAAGTGAATGCAGTCGTTCAATGGAAAGGATAAGCGATATATTACAAAAGTGCTTAAGAGCTTCACTTGATTAGTAAACTGGGTACCGTGTTTTGACGCCGGATTATCTTACTTAACAACCAGTCCATTGGGTTTCAGCTTGCTGCTAAACTACTGCCAGAGAAAACCTACAAATGGAAGAAGAGCACAATTCCATCGCCCTGCAAGTGGCGAGGAACGATTCCCGCAAATGGCGCAGCACAATGACGCAGATTGCTACGTTCCGCTCGAGGAAGAAACAGACTTCAGGTTGAGGGGAAGCCGTGAATGCCATTGTTTTAAACAGGGGGTTCTGGCCACCTACGCAGTTTCTTTCAAGGGAGTCGTTGTTTCACCTCCTCGCTACAAAACCCCTGCTTACCCAAAGGCAACATTCCTTTTCCGCAGTTTGGCCAATCAAATTTTACCTACTGAATTCTGGAAGGTGGACGTCACACGCAGAACAACTTTAGCGGGAAATTCAGGAATAAATGACATGGCGGATATAACGGGACTTCTTTATAAGCATTAAATTTACTTGGCTATTGTTTGACAATGAATGGCTATATGCCACGACACCTCCTAACTAAAACTGCGGGAGAAAAGGGAAAGATTGTTGCTTTCGGGTATACAACTACCCTATAAACGCCGGATGGGTGGATAGAAGCGTACAGCTTACCAAATATTTGTACATTCACGTTTTCACAGAAAAAAATATCTCTTAGGTTTATTTTCCCGCGAAACCAGGCCTTTCTGGCCAATCATGGGATATAGCGGCGGGAGTTGTAAGTTCCTGGTTGTTGGAGTCCGAAAGTCACTGTGAACCGAAAATTCTTCTAGATCCAGGTTAAACGCGGACCACTGGACTGCATTTTAGATTTGGGACATTTGGATTGCACAGATGGACAAGAACAAGGATTGATAAGGAATGCGCGTTACAAAAGAAAACCACTTACTAGCGACTTAAATATCCTTTCTGTCTCAGATGGCTAAAAAATACTCGAAAATTGTGTTTTTTGTCAATGTATGAGAAAGAAAAGATAAAGAACTGTTCTATAATGAGATTAAGCAGCTATGCAATGTGGCGGGCTTACGTCCAATGTCGTCGGTTGTTGTTAGAGTTCGTGTGCGCTGACATTGCAAATGTTAGTAGTGTTTATTAGTAAAAATATTTGTACTTTTGTTTTTTAACAGAAATAAAAAGGAAATGACTTAACATGGCCGAAAGCTATCGCCTCCAAACGCCTTGGTCATCTTAAAGTGTGCCCACAAAGTTATAGCTGAGCAGTGGGTGGCTGAACGGTAAGGTAGCTGACCACTGAAATCAGAAATGCCCCATACGTAATTTGTTTAACGAAAAAAAAGGGTTTTAGTTGTTGACGATACACTGTTGTCCAAAATGATATGACACGCACACCAAAACGTTGCTTGTTTCAAAGGCGATCACCTATTTCTTTCTAAACCAAAAATAGACTAGATGTTACACGTTTCTTCTCACAACTAGTACCGCAGGCGTTTTTGCCGGGCCTACCGTACGTCATAAGAATTTGGTGTTATATCAATGTCATAACTCTTGACGTGATAATTAATGTTCATTCTCAATAACTGTCGGACTGGACATTTCAATTGAAGTTGCGAAAGAGAAATCACGTACCGATCAACTTTCTGGAAAATAAAACGGTTTTAAGAGCTCTAAAGCACTGTTATTCAACAGAGGTCAAGTAAAATCAGCATCTCGTAGAAATATTGAAACGAAAGCTAATCGCAGCACAGAGATTTGCTTTGCAAAAAAGCCGAACTCAGCAAAATCGAAAGAACCCTGTTAACTCATGTTACCGTGTTCTATTTTTTGTGCAGAAGTAAGAAGTGATTTGTTGTATTAACGCCGAGTATCTTCCAACCAATAGTACCAACTCAAAGCTCACTTAATCTGTGAAGGCAGCTACTCCTTCGGACATTATCGGTACGTTATTGAAGACAAGCGAGGCCAAGATACTTAGAAACGCAGGAGTGCAAAGTAACCAGTTAGGTTTGCGGTAGTCTACAAGGAGAGATAGTAAAGGAGATTTTAGTATCGCGTTTACGGGCAAGCGGCAAACGTTTCTAGGTCTCAAGGAAAGTGGAGGAGAACGCATTGTTACTTTAGCTTCTCTCGACCCTCGGCAAATCAGAATGGACTCAAACAAAAAACAAAATTCAGAATCGTTTGAAACATTCGTTTGTTAAAAAATTAAAGGACGCTCTATAAGTGAAAAAATTCTTACATGTCAAATTCTGCGAGTTTCAATGAAGTCTTTTTTGTAAGTCAACAGAGTCAACAAGTGTTCATGAAGAAAACTTGACTGTATAAGGAGGTTCATTCCATGAATGATCTCGAAAAAAGCTGTGAAACCTCGTTTTGAGTGTGTGAACACAGGGACAATGATGACGTTCTTTATGTTCATGATTGAGCCGAATATTGAATGCACTGACGTGATTACCTGTAGCGTCGGCATTGAATGGCATCTTTGTCCTCAGGCTTTCTTTGCTTCGAATCCTTCAGACAGATGCAATGCTTGTGAAAAAACTCACAGAAATCTGATGCAAGCTGCTAGTGAAAAACCCTAAAAGCGGCAGAGGCAGCATCGTGTGAAGGTAATGCGAAGACATGCGTGACATTCACTAGAGAATAATCCCTAAACAACACATCTTCGTCTCCCAAAGGGTCTTCGGCCACCCAAGGATGATTGCGTCATCTAGATTCCACACGGAAGCCGCTGCACCCTTGCATTTACAAGTGGAAAAAAGAAATCTGAAGAGGCAACGTGCCCCCCCCCCCGATCGAAGCTTTGACAGCCTCGCGAGATGAAACTGGGCCTGCGCAGTGACGAGAGGGAAAACCCTCTCTACGCCTTCTGTATTGGACATATTAATGTGTACCCTGTATGATACGTTAGATGTGCTTGATGTTATTTTAAACTCACATACTGCTTTCCTGTTTGTAAATAGCCATTAGAGAGCGAAAGGGACGGTGTTGTTGACAAAACGAGTTTTAAATAAAGCAAACTAAACATGAAGTATACTTGCAGTGTATCAAATTTTCAGAAGCCACTTTCAATCAAATGCCTTATGACCTAAAAGCAATAGGGAGGCTTAAGAAACGACAACGCCAAAAAATCAGTAATATCATTGGTTAGATGATTTATAGTTGCTACCACATGAAGAATTTGATCTCCCAAAGTTTTTGTTTAGTGATTGTAAACACTTGGACCAATGCAATAAACCGTTGTATCATCTGCATACAGGTAGATATCTCCACGGTAGCCTCGCCAGTCCTACAAGGTCTTAACCTGATTGGAGACCACCCTTGAGGGTTAACAAAAGAACAAATAACAGAAACAATGGGACCCAGGCCCCCTAAAACCTAACCCTTTTGTTTTAGGCTAGGGTCCATGTTTCTGTTATTTGTTCTTTTGTTAAACCTCAAGGGGTGGTCGCCAAGTAGGTTGAGACCTTGCTAAAGAGCTGGCGAGGTGGGGGGACCCAATATGTCTCCAGAATCAACTTGGTCAGTGAGGTCATTAAATACATAAGTGGCGAGCCCTGAGGGGACACCATAGCGTACGTAGGCCATTGGTAGACTAGCAGTTATTTACCTCAGTGAAACTGGCTCCAATTAGACAAAGAGCTCATGCATGAGTCATCGTGGAGAGATACCTGATATTCCAATAGCATGATAATTTATATGGATAGTATGTCGTGACGCAACAGTATCGAAACTTTTTGAAAATCTATAAAGACTGCCTCCAAAAACCGGTTTAGGACCATTGTCAATGGCTAATCTTCCACCTTTCATTCATTGAAATTAGTATTCCTTCAGTTGAAGGTCCTTTGGTAAATCCCCATTGTTACTGATCTTATGTGCCGCAACTGTGGCATGTCGGGTGGGTGTCAAAATTAAGGAACCGGTGCATAATAATTACAGATATTTTTGCACCGCCCGATGTGTGATTTTATAGCAGGAACTGTAGCTCTTACCAAGTGTTATTGAACTCCAAAAAAGAAACTTGGGGGTAACAACGCATTTTTCAAAGATAATTCATGAATAAAATATGTGTAAAAAGCTTTAAAATTACCAAAGCAATGTTATGGAGTTCTTTCTCAAATTGAAGCTTAATTATCTCCTGAAAAATGCATGGTTACCCCCCAAATTTTCTTTTTGGATACCAAAGAGTACTTACTAAGATCTAAGTTCTCCGGATAGGTTGTTTAAAACCCCCTGTGCGGAGCAAACAAAAATATCGCCTTGTATTAGTAAGCATCAACCGATAAGGGAAATCTGAGTGTACTCGAGATTGCGCAGAACGTACGGAGCGCAAATAACAATAGTAGTGCAACTACGATCCCTTAAAGTGCATATCTGACTTTCAACGAAGCTTGCTGGGTAAACTCAATAGTGAAATTGATTCCAATGATTTGATAACTGCTATCTGCTGGTGGTTTCCTTGTTTTAAAAAATTGCTATTTGACTTTAGCAATCCTTCCAAAAAGGACTCTAGGAAATACCTAGGCAGGGGCCATTATTGTTAATTAAAAAGCGTTCAGGATGGCCCCCTAAACCAGATAAGGCAAACAAGCCCTTCCACTGGTGTAATTGATTCTTTCTTAACAGAGTTTTGTTTTCAACTGAGGAGGTGGAAGAGAGAGCAGTGCGAAATAAAGTTTCTTTAACCGACGGGTGTTTGATTAGTGAAATGTAAGTTATTGCACCATTGAATAACTCATCGCTGGAACGCGTTTGAAAAATTGGGCCAGTTAAGCTAAATCATGTATGTTCGATGGAGTCTTCCGTTCCAACAATATAAACAATCCCT
>NC_090885.1:76077349-76099849 GCF_036669925.1 Montipora capricornis | reverse complement strand
CCTGGAAAACGAGCCGGGTGACACCATTTTTACTGCATGGCAAGTTAAAAAAAAATTTGTAAGGTCGATCATTTTGGACGCAAATGTCTATAAGTCTTCGCACAAATGCAACTGCTTATGACAAGCAAAGGCAGCAGAAAACAAGTAAGGAATTTCGTTGCGAGCTCTTTCATAGCAATCATTATGCAGTCAAACCTCTCTTAAGCGGCCCTCTATTAAGCGGTCACCCTCTATTAAGAGGTCACTATTCACATTCCCGAATTTCGCTTCAGATATTTACTGTTTGACCTCCATTAAGCGGTCACCTCTATTAAGCGGACGCGGTCACCTTTCAAACTTCCCTACTGGCTAATTTTACGGTTATTTGCCTCTGTCAAACGATCACCTTGCTACAACGGCGTTAGGTGGTCACCCGGAGTACAGTTTTGTGGTCACGAGGACCTTACGCTGGCGCTGAACAAAAGTCATTGACATGCTCCACCAAATTAAGTTACGTATCACAGACGACCATAACCAATTTTTTCACTTCATGTTGAAAATGAGCTGATGCCAAAACTGTCAATGATCTACTTTAAGGCAAAGACTCTCGACGCTAGACTTATGTACAACATTACTATAAAACCTAGCTGTTGGCTAGTGCGTGGACCCCTTAGAACATGCAGCGACTTATATATGTATTTCACCGTACATTTTTTACGAACTATAAATGAAGATTGCGCGCTTTACCTTTGTTTTTTTGTTCAATTTTATCCCAATATGTCCAATATCGCGCTACATTTTTATCACGTCTTTTTAACGGTCAACCTCTATTAAGCGGTCACCCGGCCACTTTCTGTAAATGACCGTTTAACAGGTTGTACACTGCAAATTACTTTGCATAACCCGGCATTAATTCCTCAAAGTTTCGATTCTGATCTGTTATGCAGAACAATAGCTGTGCACGTGCGTCATAAATCTTTGTAGATTTCTTAGCCGTCCTCTGCAAAACAGTAGGGAGCTTACGAAACGACGACGCCGACGGCAACGACGACGCTACAAAACAATAGGTTTAGTGAGCAAAAACAATGGCTCTGCACGCTCTGCACGTGCGTTTTACACATTCGTACATTTCTTTGCCGTCATCTCCTAAATGACGACGTGAAATGACCAAATTCAAGGTTCTTTGGAGGACGTTAGCACATGACGATTAATTTTCAGTTCTCTCTCTACGCTTCCAACTCACTCATACCGGTTTAATTCCTCGACAGTTACTACACATTTTTAACGCGGAACTACATGATATAGTTTCGTAGTGATATGAATAACGCGAACTCGTATTTTTAAATGAAGTCCTCGCAGCCGTCGTCGTCCTCGTTTCGTAAGCTCCCTAATGACGTGAAATCAAGTTATGCGTATTTTGGAGAACGCGAACGACGGCGGCTAATTTTGTGTGTTTTCATCTGGATATTGAACGCGGGCGTTACATATTTTATCATGAGCAAGTTCTCAGACCGATAGACGCACTGAACAGGTCTAGACGAGCTTCGAAATTCACTGCCACTGTTTATATTCGATGTGTTTTGCACGTGCAGTGGCTCATAGCCACTTAGATTTGTAACATGTTAAATGTAATCTTTATTCCATCCACATTCCTTACTTAGCAATTCTATTCAGAGTGCCATTATGGCAACAACTGACAGTAGCTTGCTTTTTCCCAATTAAGACAAGATAAAGGAATTGTTTGAATTGAAATTAAAATGTCCATCAAATGACAGGCTAAACATAATCTTCTGTTTACATTGCAATCCCGGACTAAAGAAAAAGTGTATGTTGGTGTGTTATGAATTAAGGTAAGACACGCATTTTGTTTGTCCGTTGTCTTTGGTTGAGTAGTCCTTCCTTTATTTCTATTATTTTTAATTTACTGTGTAGCACACTCTATGTTAAGGGCCGTAGCCAGTAACATGCGGGCCCAGGCACTTGCTGTTCCATTCCACTGCACTGCACTGCACTGCACTGCACTGAAATGCACTGCACTGCACTGCACCGCACCGCACCGCACCGCACCGCACCGCACCGCAAAGCACCGCACCCCACCCCACCCCACCCCACTCCACTCCACTCCACTCCACTCCACTCCACTCCACTCCACTCCACTCCACTCCACTCCACTCCACTCCACTCTACTCCCCTCCACTCCACTCCACTCTACTCCCCTTCACTCCACTCCACTCCACTCCACTCCACTCCACTCCATTCTACTCTGCTCCAATACACCCACTCCACTCCGCGCATTCCACTCCACTCCACTCCACTCCGCTCCACTCCACTCCACTCCACTCCACTCCATTCCACAATAGACTGCTCTGGGGAATAAACCCAACTCTCTGGTTATTCCCACGGGCCTCGTACTGAGGTTTTAAGCTGAATTTTAATACATCAAAATTGGTCTACTCCACTCCACTCAACTTCCGCTCCACTCCACTCCACTCCACTCCACTCCACTCCACTCCACTCCATTCCACTTCACTCCAATACACTCACTCCACTCCGCTCAGCTCCACTCCACTCCACTCCACTCCATTCCATTCCGCTCCACTCCAGCCCTCTCCACTCAACAGACCAATTTCGATATATTAAAATTCAACCTAAAACAATAGACGGCTCTGGGGAATAAACCCCACAAACTCTCTAGTTATCCCCAAGAGCCTCGTACTGAGGTCTATTGTTTTAAGCTGAATTTTAATATATCGGAATTGGTCTACTCCGCTCCACTCAACTTCCGCTCCGCTCTACTCCACTCCACTCCACCATACAACTGATCATCCTCCAAGACGAAAAGCTGCTGCAAACCACTTCATCCTGCAGATCCAACCAGTGTGGATTTTAGGATGGAGTTTTAGTATGGAGTTTAGTCATTTTTGTCCGAAAAAGGGTAGGGTTTGTGTATTCTACTTTTAAATTGGGTATTTTTTTAGAAGAGTCAAGCCTGAAATAAGGTAGCTATAGTTTTTTTTCCCGCGAACTTGTGAAGCCCTGTTACCAGCCTGTGTAACTGGACACTGTGTGTCACTTACATGCACCGTAATAGAGCAGGTGCACTTGAATGGGTTCCTGTTCCACACCGGAATACCAAAAATCTGGAACACGACAAGCAACAACCAAAGAAATGACGATAAAAGTACGAAATAGACAGCTATTTGTATCTAGCATTCGAGCAAATGGAATAGCATATTTAAATTATATCTAAACGGCAAAGTAAAATTCTTACTGCACGAGTAAATTAAGAAGCATATAATTGCCGAGAAGTTGAAGTATGAAAGCCGAGCTTGAAGAGAAAAAATGTCTCAAAGGCTCTTATGTGACTTTGAAAAGTTCTTAAGAAAGCTATAGCTAATTTTCCGCTTACCTTTTGTAAAAAAAATATCGTTTGATTTACCTACGATTGGACTACCGACTAACCATTCAGATGAGGCCGGAGAGTTTACGATATGGCGAGGTTGAACTGCATTTGTTTAATGCAAACTCTAAGTGATGAGGACACCAGTCAGCCGTTCGCATCATCATTTTAAATATCACGAGTTCGCTTCCAAAGCCTTTGACTGTTGATGTACCTGGCCTCTATTTTTCTTCTCCAACTTTATTCCTTCATGGCTAGAATAGGTATTTTTGTTTACATTGTGAAAAAGCCAAGTTGAAAGTGAAGTTCGCATGTAAGCCTGGTACGATGCGCTGCTCTCGTACGCAGATCTCACGATTTTTAACGCTAGCTGAGAGATGTGGATTCGTGATTTCCTCGTCACTTAACCAGACTAAATTACCTACTAATAGTCTGATATTTATGCTATCAAAACAAGGCTCAATAGCATGGCGCCTTTTTCGCCACACTATGGCGATTTTCGTGACATGAACGCATCGTTTCGGCAAAGTGAAAAAAAAAACGTTCCTTGATGTTTCGCCTTTGATTATGATTGAATAATAATAGTTGGCGAATCTGAATCTGAAATTGATGGTGTAGTGGCTTAGCATGCCCGACTAGTAATCAGGGAGGCGTGGGTTCGAGTCCCGCTCAGGGCAAAAACCAATTTTTCGGATGGGTGTGTCGAAAGGTAAAAATGCACAATATGTGTTCCTTTCTCCTATATATATATAGTCTATACCTTTCATTTGCCTCGAAATTTCTAACTTTCGTGTGAATCTGCTAATAATCTTTTTTTTTTCTACAAAGATTGAAATAAACCAAGATTGAAAGATTAAAATAAACCAAGAAAAACTGAAATTATAACTGATCTTTATTCCCCTTTATTTCTATTTACTTATTACATCATACAAGGGAAGAAAAACTTGTTTTCATCCATCAGCCCTTACTTTTTATTTAATAGTACAGACTAAATCTTAATCCTACAGTTGTAAGTAATCAGGAATGGTCCTTCTGTGGGACAACACTTCAGGGGACTTCTTAGTTTCCATGGCGACTGTCCTTCACTCGTGAACCAAAGGAGTCAAAGGAGCCATCAGGAATTTAAACACGGACCAGCCACCTGAGCCAATCAACTTTGCAGAACCCAGCCAGTTGTCTAAGTGATGAGCTGGAGGGGAACGCTTGTAGAACTTTCCGCTGTGAACACCATACAACTGACCATCCGTCATGAAGAAGAGGTGCTGAAAACTACTCCATCCTGCAGTGCCAACGAGCGTGGATGTTCCCAACCAGTTGTCCTTTGCATCAAGGGGAGGAAACCTCTTATGAATCTTGCCGTTTTCGACGCCGTACAGGACCCCGCAGGGATCGAAGAAAAGGAATTTGAAGACGTTCCAGCCACCTGCTCCTGCCAGTTCGGCAGATCCAAGCCAGTTGTCTTGGCTGTGTGTTGGGGGAGACCGCCTGTACAACTTGCCATCTGTTACCCCATATAGAACCCCATTGGGATCAAAGAACAGGAACTGGAAGACGTCCCACCCTGCGGAGCCGACAAGCGTCGCTTGAGCGATCCAATTCTGAGACGCCGAGCGTGGAGGTGGTGCTTTGTAGAACTTGTTACCCCACACACCATACAAGGTGCCGTCCGGGTGGAAGAACAGGTGCTTAAAGTTGGTCCAGCCTGCACTCCCGATCTGTTTAGCTCTTCCGAGCCAATTGTCATCTGCATTTTGAGGAGGATATCGCTGGTACAATTTACCATCAGTCACGACTCCAAAGAGATCCGGCAGCGGGTGTTCGCCTCGCACGCTGAGAAAAACAACAAAGGAGAAACTAGAACTTAGACCACTTAGAAAAGAAATGGAATAGACAGGAATGGAATGGAATAAAGTAAAGGAAAACGAAGCTCGCTAAAGAGAGGACAAAAGGTAAATTTTCCTCACATTCACGGGTGGGAAGGGAATGTCGCAATTTCCTAATCTTTTTTTTTTTACAACGCTCTACACTCACACCCAGGTTTCTGCTCCATGTCGGCAAAATAATGCTAATTTACCCTAAAATTACGTACTAATCACTTTAAAATGGCTATGGGCGACGGAAGCTTCTTTTACCCGTGGAGATCTATATCAAACATGCACTGGTGTGGAATGTTACTGATCTCGTCAGTGTTGTATCTACCTGACAATGGTCACGAAAACACTCAGCAAAAAGAACACATGGAACTTGATACCCATCACTGATCTGCAACAAATATATTCAACGTTATAGAGTGTTTTGTAGTGACACGGCTTACGAAAATACAGCTGGTGCGTTGAGTGTTAATGACTTGAACGTAACGAGATGGGTTTAGAGAAATATTTGTTTCCTGGTGTTTCCATGGGATTAACCTCTTACTATCTACAGTTTTCAAGATTTCTTTTGTAGCAAATGTTTGATTTTTTTTTTTTGGAATCTTGAATAAAGAATGTATTTATGTAACCAGCTTTCATCATGGATACTCAGCAATAAATCCTGTGAAATCACCACGGAAACGCATTGTCTGGGAAAGGCCGGACTCAATCCACGAGTTCACATATTCTCCTAGCTCTGGTGTAAGTTAAAACTTTATTGGGTTACCATTATAATACATGCATAATCTTTGCTGTCTTCAATCTAAACAAGAAAGTTTTATGATATCTGTTTCTGCTCTTGCCGCTTATTTCCATGGGATCAGGGAAGAAATTGCGCGGTTTCTTGTATTGTTTACCCAGTGTTTTTAATATCTCAAACAACTTTGTGGCAAAAAATTCTGACTTAGAATTTAAGTTGACCGAATATTGCAAAACATTTTGGTCGTTGAGGTAGCTAGGAAACAAATAATTTGACGAACAAATAACTTGAATTCTGAAAGGTCTCTGAAGATCGAATCTCTTGGCCGAGACGAACTGCCGCGTCAGACTCTTTTATTTTTCCTTTATTTTGCAAATACTGACGTAACTTACAATATTAAGTTACTACAAAATATAACACTGGGTTTTTTTTATACTACTAATACTTCTTGCAATACTTACATTACTAACAATATTAATATCTCTTACACCAAAACAAAAATGAAAAAGGAAAATAAATAAGTAGAAGTGGCACATAGATATTTGGCGCAACTCATGCACATAGTGTTGTCCATTTTGCACTGAATTTCCTCAGTGTGTTATCTTTAAAAGCAATTCTACGTTCACAAAGGATCTTTTCATTAACTAAAAGCTGGGAGAGATTTTGTTTACCCACGAAAGAAAGATGTGATATTTTGGAATAGCAACATAATGATTGAGGGCTTGAAAAATATTGGTTCCACAAGCTCATTACCCATTGGCAAAAGTTTGAGTTATGGGGCATTCATATAAGAAGGTGAAGTAAATTTTCATGGGAGTGGCCACGAATAACGATCACAGCTCGGAGATGTTCCTAACTTCATTTAGCAAATTTCTGTTAGTATAGGCAAACTGTTTTGTAACAGATTTGCCACGTACAATTTTTTCACAAGTATTTGTCACTTTTGTTGTATAAAGTGTCAATAGCGCAAAAATTTCACTGAAAATTGTGGAAATCCGTTTTCCCTATCGATCAAATGCAGCTAAGAAATACATTTTTTAACGGCATTCATGATTGTCAAGAAAAGAAATTCCGAAAATGTACGTTGAGAAGGAACTTCGTGAAATGAGGAAAACCTGGTTCCAACGTACCTTTTTACTGGCTGTAAGATTAGAAATTCACGTTTGAAAAAGAGAGTTTAGAAAAGCCACTCTTACCTTTGTTGTACTGTAAAGCGATAGATGGTGAAAGCTCGACCTGAAGTTCTCCAAGGCTTGCATGAAATGACAGCGAATTCACGTCAATAGAACATAGTTAACAGCTTCGTGTTTATTTAAGTTTAAAAGATTAACAGATGGGAGGAGACTTATGGTGATAAACTGTCCCAACAGCTATTTACTTCACTATTATTCCAATGGAAAGTATAGTGGAATGCAACCATAAGTGTTACAATCTCTTATTGCGAGACAATTTTATTTCAAAGCCTTGTATTATTTCAACAAAGTATAAAAAGCCGCTTTTAGATTCGTTTTTGACTGCATTTCGAAATAAAAAGAAATATAAATGTTTAACTTTCAGAGATTGGAGATTTCTCCATCAGTATTCGTAGACCTTGTATATTCAGCTTTAGTGATATTTGCACATTGTACTTACAACCACACAAAAATTCACAAAGAAATTATCTTGACCGGATATAATTATCGGACCACATTTTTCTTTGATCTTTAGTTTCCGAAATTTATACTATTTTCAATTCAACGAACATTGAAATTCACAGAGAGTACTTGAGAGCTGAATATTTATCTGACCTTCTTCTAAGCAATTGATATGTCCAAACAGTTGTAGAGGGATGTAACTCAAATTTGCTTTTCGTTAATATCTTTTAGCAAGAAATTATCAAGACAATCTCTTGTCTTTTACTGAGTAACTTGTTTATAATATAACAAAATTTTAGTCGCAGTATTAAAATCTTTTTGTACGAGGATTTCTTATTTTGCCATGTGTCAGTTGCTTGGAATGCCATGAAAAATAAACATACAAGGCACCTTTAAGATTCTTTTAATTTCTAGTGAAATTTTATTTTTATCAGGGAAAAGAAGGAAGTTTTGAAAACCGTCGATGTCAGTATAGTGAATATGAATGGGCCAAAACAGCTGTAAACATTTTTGTAAACTCGTTTCTAACAGTAAACTGTTTTTGCGCATAGTTTTCTTTATTTCAGTGCTTACCACATATAATACTTAACCTATGCTTCATACATGTACAACACTTACGGGTAACGCACTTAACTAGAATACAACTATATAACTATATAACAGAAACTGATAGTATTATCATCTTTCTATATCTTATAGAACATAGTTAACAGCTTCGTGTTTATTTAAGTTTAAAAGATTAACAGATGGGAGGAGACTTATGGTGATAAACTGTCCCAACAGCTATTTACTTCACTATTATTCCAATGGAAAGTATCGTGGAATGCAACCATAAGTGTTACAATCTCTTATTGCGCGACAATTTTATTTCAAAGCCTTGCATTATTTCAACAAAGCATAAAAAGCCGCTTTTAGATTCGTTTTTGACTGCATTTCGAAATTAAAAAGAAATATAAATGTTTAACTTCCAGAGATTGTCTCGATCAGTATTCGTAGACCTTGTATATTCAGCTTTAGTGATATTTGCACATTGTACTTACAACCACACAAAAATTCACAAAGAAATTATCTTGACCGGATATAATTATCGGAACACATTTTTCTTTGATCTTTAGTTTCCGAAATTTATACTATTTTCAATTCAACGAACATTGAAATTCACAGAGAGTACTTGAGAGCTGATATTTATCTGACCTTCTTCTAAGCAATTGATATGTCCAAACAGTTGTAGAGGGATGTAACTCAAATTTGCTTTTCGTTAATATCTTTTAGCAAGAAATTATCAAGACAATCTCTTGTCTTTTACTGAGTAACTTGTTTATAATATAACAAAATTTTAGTCGCAGTATTAAAATCTTTTTGTACGAGGATTTCTTATTTTGCCATGTGTCAGTTGCTTGGAATGCCATGAAAAATAAACATACAAGGCACCTTTAAGATTCTTTTAATTTCTAGTGAAATTTTATTTTATCAGGGAAAAGAAGGAAGTTTTGAAAACCGTCGATGTCAGTATAGTGAAATTCAATATGAATGGGCCTAAACAGCTGTAAACATTTTTGTAAACTCGTTTCTAACAGTAAACTGTTTTTGCGCATAGTTTTCTTTATTTCAGTGCTTACCACATGTAATACTTAACCTTTGCTTCATACATGTACAACATTTACGGGTAACGCACTTAACTAGAATACAACTATATAACGAGTTTGCCTTTTGGTCGAGGGTCGAGGGTCGAGGGTCGAGGGTAACTAGTCGAGGGTCGAGGGTAAATAGTCGAGGGTCGAGGGTAACTAGTCGAGGGTCGAAAAATTATTCAAAATTAATTTCAAATTATTTCAGAGGATATTCTGTAGCTTTATGTGCCCACAAGATTCGAATCTAGCCGGCTAGCTACATTGTCTGGGCGTGTTGCTTTGATTGACAGCACCAAATGCAGTTTCCTGCTGTCAAATACTTGCTCATCTCCCGGGACTCATCTTTCTGTTCTGTTATCGTGGCTATGGAATCATTTCGCAGTCGACTGAAACAGCAAGGCTTTATTGTCTCCTTCAATCCAAAAGGAGATGGAAGCTGCTTTTTTTCGGCAGCTGCACACCAGCTGAAACAAGACCGTGCGTGCTTAAAGGAGGCGACATTTGACTATCTATTAAGTCATCGCTTTGATGTAAGTATTTTCATTGATAGTCATTACGAGCAAAGAAATAGATAGGAAAGAAGTCTTTCCGTACTCGTTTTACTTTTATATCCTAGACTGATGGCCATTCAATTACGCCTCGCTTTCTACAGACAAAGTGGATTATGGGGTGTTTCTAAAACGAAGACCCAAAAACGAAGACCTAAGACCTAATTATAAGACCCACTGATCTAAAACGAAGACCCTGTGATCTAAAACGAAGACCCACTGATTATGGGGTGTTTCTAAAACGAAGACCCAAAAACGAAGACCTAAGACCTAAGACCCACTGATCTAAAACGAAGACCCTGTGATCTAAAACGAAGACCCACTGATCTAAAACGAAGACCCACCTCAAAAGTGTTAAAACGATGCCATTGTATATTATGGAATTGTGGGAACGGTGGAACAGTGGAATTTCTGAATGTGAGCTCTGAGTACGTGTTCTCGAAACTCCTCACAAGTAATAATATAGCGATGTTTAGTGTGATGTCACCCATTGTTACTACAGTAATATGGCAAACAGAACGTAATTATCATTTGAACATGTTCCCGCAAAGCAGACAAAATTTTATTGGTGGAGTCTGCTCGTTTGGGTAAAACCCACAAAAATGGACCACCTCAAAAGGCCACACCATTTGCCTTCTCACGCAAGCAGGCTGTGTTTTTAGACAAATGGTAATCTATACATCAATAACATGACTAAAAGTGACAACTATGACAGCTATTACGTGACAGATTTTTTAGACACAGCTTCGGAGATTAAACTTCTTTATTCTGGCGTGGAACTTCAGCACTCTGCCGTTGCCAGCAGCCAACTCTCTCTAGGTCTCTCAAAAACTGGCGTTTGTATATGCTCTTGGCTAGCTATGATTGGTCAAAGAGCTTGAAAAATTTTACAAACGTGATCCTAACACTCTCATCAACCACGGCGGAAAAGCTTGTGGTAAATACTTGCGGTACATACTTCAGGCTAGCTAAATTCGATTGTTGGATAAACTGATAGCAACGGACACCGCAGTTTCCGCGGTCCTTTACACTAACCCGTGCTGGCTAACCGCGGAAAAACTAACAATACGTATCATTACGTTAAGATAACTAACAACAACAACAATTACAACTTCACAAGAAAGATCCGCAAACACAGACCTCGTGTTTCCAACAACATCGGCGGAAATTCGGCTATCGCCCAATGCCATTTGTCGTGGGTTAGTTCTTTACATTAACCGAGAGGGACAAGGTTGTTTGCGACACTTAATTTGGTTTCCACGTTTCAAGTTGCTATCTAACTTTTTAAGCATCGTGCATTAAAATACTTTGCATACAATAAGACGATCATGAAAATAAAGTTTAAATTGTTACAAAATATGCTTCAACACAGCTTTTTCTATTTCAACTTTTTTTATTCCGACTGAGTGAAGCTCGAAACTCCTCACGAAGAAATTAAATTATATGTCTACTTAATGTAAAGTTCAATTACTTGTTGTTAACTTTTTCCATATTACTGTAGTAACAGTAGGTGACATCACACTAAACATCGCTATATTATTACTTGTGAGGAGTTTCGAGAACACGTACTCAGAGCTTATACAATGGCATCGTTTTAACACTTTTGAGTTGGGTCTTCGTTTTAGATCAGTGGGTCTTCGTTTTAGATCACAGAGTCTTCGTTTTAGATCAGTGAGTCTTCGTTTTAGATCACAGGGTCTTCGTTTTAGATCACAGGGTCTTCGTTTTAGATCAGTGGGTCTTGGTTTTAGATCACAGGGTCTTCGTTTTAGATCACGGGGTCTTCGTTTCAGATCAGTGGGTCTTAGGTCTTAGGTCTTCGTTTTTGGGTCTTCGTTTTAGAAACACCCTGGAGTATGGACTAAAAGAGTCGCAATTGAGAAACCCATGAAAAAACAACAAATGGCGGACATGACGTGAAATGTTTTGCGCTGCTTCCAGGCAGGATCGTTTTCACTGTCACGCAATAAAATAAATAAAAAAATAAATCGAAAACCATCCAGTGGAAAAAGTCAAGAATTCGTGATGTTGTAGAAGATAAATGAAGAAGACACTTCTCCAAGTTTTAGGCCCGTCCGTTTCCCCAAACTTCAGATATTCGTCGAAATGTTCCGCAGAAATTTACAGAGCCCAGTATGAAAACGCCATGTTGGTGCACAAATATGGAGGCCGGAAAATAGTGTCAACATCTGTTATTTACTTTGGCTATCTAGGCGAGGGATCATCTGTACTGAACAGACAGCTATTTACTTAAGCACTTTTCCTAATGCTTTAAATTCTAAAAAGGCTCAAAACCGTGAGATAAATATATATTTCTCAATAAACTTGATCGTCGCCTCGTGTCACGCACCGCTATAACTCAGAAATTCAAAATGGTCTGGTTTCCAAACGAAGCACGCTATTGAGCTGGATACAAATTTACCGCCTCTTATGCATGATGAGGATAAAAACTTTCCTGCCTCTTTAGTTTTGGATTTTAGAAAATGATGACGTCACGTGAAAACGATCTATAATGTATTTTATCAGCTCATCATTCGAATATCAATAAATAAATATTAGTTCGACAAGCTATTCCCCTCGCTTAATCACAAATAATATGAATCAACAGCATGCGGGGAACGACCGTCTTGGCTTCGTCTGCGAGGAGGACTTCATAGACAAGAAAAAGCCCGTTCAATGGGAAGAGGCTATCACAAAATTACGAGGCGAATTCGCAACCAACATGGTTATCCAAGCATTCTCGGATGTGATGCACCAGGAAATCGTTGTACTCACTGTACACGGGGTAAGACGATTCTTAATCAAAAACAATAATACCGTGAAGATAAGACAACTCGTCTCCACACACATTTTCTGATGACTCGCAAGTAGACGCAAGTTGGACGCAAGTTTCAAAAAAAGCCACTTCAGTGCACACTTGCACTCGCGCTAAAGAGACCAACTTGCGTTCACTTGCGTTCACTTGCCTTGGGTGGCCAAACGGTGAAAAACTTGCGTCTACTTGTGTGTGGATTTTGAGCTCCATCAAAGTGCAAGAAAGTCATCGCAAGTCATCGCAAGTCTTCCCAAGTACACGCAAGCAGGCGCTTAACGCATCGCGAAAATTTAATGTAACAAGAAGCCCTTTACAAATGGCACTTTGTGACGTCCTCATTGGCGTCACCGCTTATCTACCCCACCATCCAATGAAAAAAAAAGGAAAACATGCCGCTTGGGCGGCCGGTGACTCCATCGTTTGGGCTTCCTGTGCCCCTGTGATGTCATCACGGCATCACACCTCACTCCACTATCCAATATATATTGAATAAAATCAATTGAAAAATACATTATGCCTTGACTTGCTGCCTGGTCTTCCTGTTACTCCACCGCCTGAGTGTCCTGTGTCCCTGTGACGTCATCACGACTTCACACTCGTCCACTCAAACCTGCCTTGCCCTGCTGCTTGGGCTTCCTGTGACTCCAGAAACACGCCTGGGGTTGCAGGCCAAGAACTGACGACGACGACCACGACCATTCAGCAAGAATACAGGGTAATTTATGAAGTGGCGCCTGAGGGACCACTTAATAAGGCTTAAAAAGTATTTTATTATTTACAGGAAGAGGAGGATTGTATGAGAACAGTGAGGCCAAGCTCAGGGATCTGTTTTGGCACAATATTTTTGGGGCATACTGGAAACCATTATGTGGCTATTGTCCCTACAAATACGGTAAATAGATGTTTCTAATGTTTTCAATGTTCCTGAAGAATACCATTGGATAATACAATGCCATATCCATAACTAGGGAAGACCTGTCGGAGAGGGGGAGGGGGGGGGGGAGGGGAAGGGGAGTTTAAAATAATATGTGATGCTAAAAAGTTGACGAAACCATGATACACCTTTTTTACAGGGTACCGGTAGTTATGCTGATGCCACAAAATTGCCAGCCAGTACCTCAGATGATAATGTAGTAGTTGTGGAGAGGAAGACGGCGGTTTTGAAAAAAGAGCGGTTACCAACAAAGAAATCTCAAGAGAATGTCTTTAATCAACGCTCCTGGAAAACGGTCTGTCCATTATATTAAACTGTATATTTCGTTATACCGCAGTCATTTAACGAGGCCGGGTTGCTCCCCCCATGCACTGAGGATTCCCCACAGGATTTCGACAGTGAAGCCGGGGAACCTTATGAGGGTCGGGTTATAATGGAACGCACTATAGCGGAGCTTGTAGGCAGTGCCTAAAGTTTTTATTTTAGAGTTTTACAAATAAAATTGAACAGTTGGTAAATGTGCCTTTCATACTTCTGTAAAATCCTGTTCATCCTTTTTGTTCGTTTTTTTTCAGACACAAAGGAAGAGAAGAAGGCAAATTCCTGAAATGGAATGTTGGAGCGAAGAAGAATTCAACCCTGGAGTTCCTGTTTGGAGGGGCGAGCGACAGGTGAGGAAAGTTATTTCAATGATGGAAACTTGTAATGATCTTGATATCCATGTTGATTCTTCCCAGTAAATATTTGGACCCTGGCTGGAGTATGAAATGGGAAAAAGAAGGCTTTTATTTTTATTGTTGTCAGTTGATGGAGAAAATTGCTTTTTTGTGATCCCCAGTTTCATCTTTTTCGTAAGGATGATCGGGAAGAAATCATAACCATTTCAGAGGAATCAGCCGACGAAGATAGCACGCCAAAGGAATCGAACGACTTGAATGCGGCTAAAAGGATTAAAAGACGGCGTAATTCATCGGTACGTTTCTCCTGGCATGACAATAAATAATAAAGTAGCGATAAACAAAAAATACCGAGAACGATAATAATGCAACTGCCTTGTTTTCCCTATATTATAGAAAGAAGACAAAGAGAAAGATGTCGATGTGATAGATCTGACCATGTCGTTTGAAGAGCTTAGCTCTGCTGAGAACACACCAACAAAGACAGGGCAGAATCGTCGTCCTTCAAATGCGAAAGCCAAGGATCTATTCAATGACAAATCGAGGTAAAAGGAAGTACAATTATTAATGCTAAGAGGGTGAAGGAAAAAAAAAAGCCTAAATCGCCATGAGTTAAGATGACTTGCAATCTAAGGCAACATTGGGCATTCAGAACTAACTTTGGTTGCGGGAAAAGGCGGTAGAAGTAAATGAGGAACTAACTCTGTTTACGACTTAAGGCATTTAAGATTGTTATCGTTATCGTTATTGTTTCAGTACCACGGTATGCCCTGATGTTCCCGTCATAAAAGAACCAGGGAGTGATTCAGACGAAGAATTGCTACGACCCGCCTTCAGGTAAAACTGTTGAGAATTAAAAATTTAAAAATTTCATCCGGTTGTGAAAGTATCTCATAGGAGGAGGAGGGGAAGAGGGCGAATACCGGCCCCGGCGGGCCTCTACCTTTTTGTAATGTGTTGGCTAAACGAGGCAACAATGTTGCGGCAACAGTTCGCGCGTGCTAACCTTTTTCCATCTTTTTTCCTCGCTTTTCTCTATCCTTTTCCTTTCTTTTTCTTTCATGGAGTTGTTGGCCATTTCACAAATTGCAAATCAACCATCATCTGTATGGACTCGTTCTGGGATTAACTTTCAAGGAAAGGGAAAATTTAACCAGTAAATGGTAATAGGGGAATAGCTTTATTTGTCATCGATTGTCTCACGGAAACGTTGGTGTTTCTCTAGTGTGTACCTAGGGTAGGGTTTGTTCAACTTTCCAAAAGTAGATAGTTAAAGAAAGGTCTATCCTTGCTAAATTCGATGGTTATCGATTTTATCGATTAGAATAAAATCACGTGACTTGAGAAATGTATTAGTTGGCATACCCTCTTGGGACTTAATATGAACCGATCCGGGTTTTAAGGGTTAAAAGAATGTATCAACGAGCTACTCCAAACGATACCCAACCCCCCACCCTCCCCTCACCCCTCACCCCCTGTATGCCTGGGGGTTAAAAGGGGAGTTGAATTAAATAGTTTGTGTTGAAGGGAACCTCTTTCAGTCATTATCTTTACTCAGGGGGCTCATAAATCGGAATAGACTCGTTAAATTAGCAATTTCCTCAGCCGCCTTTGACTGGATATGAAAGTCAGGGTTTGTTGATTGCAGCTTTTTGGAATCATGACCTAGCCCGTGCAATCCAGTTCATTCAGATGGATTGTTATAGTTTACTTGGTCATGGATTGTCATTATACACAGTCTATAACCTTTTTCCATAGTGCCTCAGCAGTCTCAGATGACGATCGCAAAGACGAAAGTTCACTTCAGGCTTTAATTAAAAGCAGGTATAAAAATATAAATCTGTTATATGTAGGTATCGGATGAAATTATCTACAAGCACTGACTAGTTTTCCTTTTTTTGTCTGCATTTCTTAGGCACCAAGAGTCGGAATCGGAATCTGACGACTCCATCATTCAGGAGAACCCGAAACAACGCAAGATATGTAAATCCTCTTGGGACAATGCACAAAAAGAAACAGTGGAATCCCTGCCCATTGGAATCAATGGTCTTAAAATATACGAAATTAAGGATTTCCGACAAAAGTTCGATGTCCTTGAAGATGGCAGAAAATGGAAGAAAAATTGTCCCACGGAGTGGAAAAACCATGGCCGTGTGCGCTTTGCTGATTGCAAAGGGTCGTACAAGTGCATCAAAGAAAAGTGTTCATTTAAGATGGAATTTGGTGTAACAAATACAACGCAGTTCGAAAAGGAAGGAGGTGAAATGATTTGCAAAGGCTGTGGTAAAGTGGGAGAATATGTTGCATGCAGTGCGCGAAGGTATCTTAGTTATCGTAATAAATCAGTGACTGTTTACCACATTGGTAATCACACATGCCCCGTCAAAGACAGTCCCCGAAAAAAGGACATCACGAGCATCGAACAAATTATACGGAATCAACCAAACATCAAGCCCTCCGAGGTACAGTCGGCGTTCATCATGTCCGCATTTCAACAGCAAATGGATTGGAACGCTGTCGAAAGAGAGGCCTGTGCTGTACTGGATAAGAAACGCATATCCAACATGAAACAGAAACTGAAGAAGGATATAGAGCCTTTTGGCCACAACTTTGAGGCGACTGTCTCTTTTAAAGAGTATGCAGATAAAAAAGACCCCTTATATGTGTACAAAATAAATGACAAGAGGGGAAACCCGGACATGCCATCCTTTGTCTTCAAGACAAGCACGACGAAAATGAAAATGGCATTAAACATGGACAAAAATGGGGACCATTTTCTGAGCAAAGAATTTTCTTTTTTTGACGGAAAAAGGAAACGGTGCAATGGGTTTATCACGCTAACAGCCAGTGTGTATCATCCCTTGCTGCGGAAGCAGATACCGCTGGCTACAATGGAGGCCGAAACCGAGGACATGGTAAACGTCGAACTTTTCTGGCGTTTATTTAATGAAGCCTTAAGGAAAGTGGCCGGTTCGGATAGTGCTAAATTTAACCCTATAGGTTGGTGTAGCGACATGGCAGGCGCAAATTTAGCGGGAATTTCAAAGGTTTTTGGGGATGACGCCCAAATTAAATCGTGTGAGTTTCACTTCAAAGACCACAGAAACAAAAAGGCTCAAAAACTTGACAGTGAGAGCAGTGACGAGTTCAAACAACTGTGTGACAGGCTGTTACTATGCACTATGCACTATGCAAATTTTCAAGGCTTGGGATGTTAACCCAAATCTCGGCCCAACTACCTCAAACGACAAGAAGGACAAGAAGGACAAGAAAAGCGAACTGTGCCCTCGGATATCTTTGCAAGGAAATGGTCTCAAATTAGGTCAGTGGAATGTTAATAATTTAACGGACACTAAGCTGGAGCAAATACGGTTATTACTCATTGCAAATCATCATGAAATTGATGTGCTTTTTCTCCTCGAAACCTCAAGCCAAGCAAACCTGATTGTGTTTTACAAATACCTGGCTACACATTTTTCAGGAAAGATCGACAGGGATTGAAGAAAGGCGGCGGAATTCTCGCTTATATCGCCGACAGACTTAAAGTTGAAAGAATTACAAGCCTGGATGAAAATGACCTCGAAACCATTTGGTTACAAATCCATCCGTATAAATCAAATCGTCCGATACTAATAGGGGCTGTCTACCGCCCGCCTTCATCAACTGCGGAGACAGATGCCAGACTAGAGTTAAACATCGAAGCAGCGTATTTAAGGAACCAAGAATTACATGTTTTTGGGGACTTTAATATGAACTTCTTCGACCCTGCATATAAAACACATCGATTAGCGAAAGCCTTTAGAAGCTCAAATCTGAATCAACTCGTAAATGAAGTTACACGTCCTGTGAGCTCTACATGTCTTGATCATATCTATACAACGCATCCGAATTTCATTGTTAATATTTCTGTGCCAAACATTGGTCTTTCGGACCATCTTCCGGTATTTATTAGACGAAAATACTCAAGAAAGCAGAAAGATCAAATTCAGAGTATCATCGAATATCGTGACTTAAAGAATTTGAATACAGACGAATTATTACAAGACCTACAATGCACCCCATGGGACGCCGCGTTTGTTTTCGATGATATAAATGATGTTCTGAGTTCAATAGAAACAATGCTTAACGATGTTCTAGACCAACACATTCCACTCAAATCTAAACGTGTCAAAAGGCTCAATCAGCCCATCTGGATGACAAAGGAGATTCTTCATTCTATGAAAACAAGGGATAAGTTGTTGAAAAAGGCGCGAATCTCGAATTTGCAGGAGGATTGGACACATGCGCATGCAAAAGGTCAAACCACAAATATTATTAGAAAAACAAAAAGAAGTTTCTTTCGTGAAAAGATCGACGAGAATAAAGGAAACCCGAAAGGCGTCTGGAAAGCTCTAAAATCTCTGAGCGGGACAAATAGACCTCGAGTGTGTATCAATGAAATAGCTACACAAAGTGGAATTATCAACGACGAAGCCGACATTGCAAACGAGCTAAATGAATACTTTGTTAACATTCTAGAACAAATTGGTAACAACAATGATGCTGGCGTAGACTTCGATCATACAAAGCTGGCAAATTTTGTTCATTCAAGATTAAATACAGACACGGTTTACAACATCCCTCTGTTAACGCCTGAGCAAACCATTGATATTATGGATAAAATCTCTAGTAACAAGGCCTCTGGGTACGATGGTTTGAGCGTACGCGTACTTAAGAAAATTATACCGGTGTTTGCAAACCTCTTATGCAAACTACTCAATCTTTCAATTTCGACAAACAATTTCCCCAATCATTGGAAAATGGCTAAAGTCACACCACTATACAAAGGCGGCGCACGGAATGATATCAACAACTATCGTCCGATATCTGTTTTACATGTCCTCTCGAAAATTCTCGAAAAGCATGTGGCCAGCTCTCTCTCTAAATTCTTACGTGATAATAACTTATTGTACGAGCTGCAATCAGCCTTTAGGCCAGGACATTCCACTGAAACAGCCCTAATCCGACTTACTGATCAGATTCTAATGAACATGGATAATGATAATGTGACCGGTCTGGTTCTTATAGATTTTCGAAAAGCTTTTGATGTGATTGATCATGAACTTCTTCTAAAAAAGCTGTCGATCTACGGTGCTACTCCTTCTTCTGTTGCCTGGTTCAAATCCTACCTGTCTGAGAGGAAGCAGTTTATTTCGTTAGGGAAAACTACATCTGAACAGTTGACGGTAAAGCAAGGAGTGCCCCAAGGGTCCATTCTAGGTCCGGTGCTTTTCCTTTTGTTCGTCAATGATATGCCTCTTCACGTTCAAAAGTCAACTATGGACGTTTACGCAGATGATACCACCTTGTCTTCGAGTTCAAACTGGAAAACCATACAATCATTAAATCAAGCATTGTCACTAGATCTGTGTAAAGTAGAGAGATGGGCCAGTGAAAACAAAATGTATATGAATATGCAAAAAACAAAAGCTCTGTTGGTAACGGGGAAGCGTCTACGGAAGCGCATAGTTCAAGATTCAGGAAAACTGGAGTAAAAACGGATAATGCAGAAATTGTAAACATTGAAAACCATAAACTTCTTGGTATGATCATCGATGAAGATCTAACTTACGAAGCGCATGTTGACGAACTTTGCAATAAACTTTCAAAGCGACTTGGCCTCTTACGCCATATTAGCCCCTACTTAAAGAAAAATCAGAGAATAATCTATTTTAACGCAATAATAAAACCACTTATGATGTATGCAAGCCAAGTATGGACATTGTGCAACAAGGAGGCACTCGAGAGAGTTCTCCGCATGCAGAAACGGGCCGCCCGTATTATTCTTGAAGCACAACGCACTAGTCGAACAGTAACATTGTTTAACAACTTAAGCTGGATCCCCTTTTATAATGAAGCGTATATAAAGCGTTGTGAACTGGCCTATAAACGGATAAATGGTACTTTACCCAGCTATTTAAATACATCCCTTAGAAAAAACTCCGATGTACACCAAAGAACCACGAGAAATTGTAATTTAAATTTATTGTGCCCCCTCCATAAAAACATCTCAGAGGGTGGACGCACCTTTGCCGTAAGGACGGTGAAGGACTGGAACAATTTGCCTCGATCATTAAAAACAAGTAAGTCTTTAAAATCCTTTAAGGCTGAATTATGGAAAAGAGTACTAAATTCTCAGAAGACAAGGGGATCGTTTGATATAAATTTATAACAATAGATAGTCTTTTGTATGCATTTAATTTCGTTTTTAAATCGATTTGTCTAGTTATAAATTGAGTTCTACAGGAATGTTTGTTTTCTTATTCTATTGTAAATAGTATCTATTCTTAATGCAGTTTTTATACATTGTAATTTTGTACCTTAAGAGGGCCACAAGTTCATCAGTAATGTTAGTTACTGTCACGTGTTACCCTCGTAAAATAAAGTCTCTCTCTCTCTCTCTCTCTCTCTCTCTCTCTGCACAACTGTTGCTGGATACCAGGCCGCCAAATCTGATATGGACGTATTTATTGGGGCCGATGATAGCAGGGCTTTCCTGACAAGCTGGGTATCGTGGTGGCATGAGCGCCGTGGGTTCATTTTCCGTGCGTTTACCAACCCAAGTGCACCGCAAATGAACCAGGCTGAAGTGATTCACGCCGGTTGGGCTCACCGAGACCGCCAACATATGTCTCTACTAGACGCATGTCAAGCAGACACGCGAGACGCTTTGATGCTTGACGTGGAGACCAAAGCATACTTGACCGGCGCTACACCCGGAGGAAAAGGACCTTCGTTTGCTGACCGAGCACGTAAGCAACATGAAGCGGAAGTGCGGAGGGCGCAGTCAACAGGGAAGGAGATGTTTTCCTCTCCGGACGGGCTGCTCATTGATGCAGGCTCCTCACACAAACCACCTTCGCGGAAAAAAAAGGCAACTAAATCAAAGGGTCGAGCTCTACCATTGCCACAGGTAACCAATCAAGGCGTAAATCATCCGCCTACTTCGCAGCCGAGATACCCTGCTACCCAAAGCGCTGCCAATATGATGCAGCCGCGGATGCAGACTTTACCTCAACCGCTTGTGTTTCCTCAACGGCCTGTTTTTCCTCAACCGTCTGTGTTTCCTCAATCGCCCGCGTATCCTCGACTACCTTTTCCTCAGCCGCCTCCCGCTCGACCGTCTTTCCCTCAATCACCAATGCCCTGTGCTGGCTTACAGCCCTCGTGGAATTCTAGCATGTCGCCAAGTATCTACGAGCTGGTCATCACGCCTCCAACAGTGAGAAAATGCTATGGGTGTGGGGACGACCTGGGTGATAAATACAAAACTCCACCCTCTAATATTATAATAAAACATGTAGACAAAAGGGTCACCGGAAAAGATTCTACAACAGGTCAGCTAATACACAGTCAAGACTATTCAAACACATATTATCATCCTATAGCGACTCATATAACTAGAAAAAATCCACTTTTTTCCGGCCAAGTTTACCTCAGGTATGAGCTTTACACATCATTGGATGATGCCCAGCGCAATTACATCAGCACGCTGCATAGCCTAAATATTATTTTAAAGTAACCTTTTCATTGAATGGGCGCAACTGCCGCTTGCCTGCGGTATTGCAGAATTTCGTAAGGAGGAGGTAAAACAACGACATTTCTTGTCAAAAATAGGTGTCAAAATAGGTAATGGTTCTCGGGCAGTAGATCACCGCAGCTCAAGCGTTATTTCTCTCGAACAACATATTACGAGTACCCAATAAAATTTTTAAATGAATTGACCTTGCTTACTAAAGCTTATGGTTATGCTTATTCAGTTGCCAGATATTTTTTGCGGAATAATCGAAAATGTGGTGGGTCTCGGATATATACCCCCTAACCTGGATATCTTCGAAGAGTGCCAATGTTTTGATCTTTTCCCTTACTCCTCTTTACTTCGCTTTTTAATCGCCGGAGACAGGTAGAGAGACTTTGAACCAATGGCGTGAATTACGTGTTAGTGCTTGCTATAGTTGTTTGTCAGCCTGTGAATGCGGCATTTGATATTTGTCTTTATTTTATTGTTATCGTTGAGTTTTCCAAGTTTTTGCTTTTACAGGCGCGAATGCGTATAATCGCGCTGACCCATAAGATTATACTAGCTTATACTACACGGCTCCTGCTGCCGTAACCTGTTGTACGACTTGAAGGTCTATAAAAAGACCATATATCTGTAATATATTAAGTACCCTATAGTACATATTGTGTTAGTACCCAGAGTGCATTGCTGTAATAAAGTTGTGTTGAAGCG
>NC_090885.1:76059849-76072349 GCF_036669925.1 Montipora capricornis | reverse complement strand
ATTGAGAAGTATATGTTTATCTCACGGTTTGGAGCCTTTTTAGAATTTAAAGCATTGGGAAAAGTGCTTAAGTAAATAGCTGTCTGTTTTGGGAAACGGACGGGCCTAAAACTTGGAGAAGTGTCTTCTTCATTTATCTTCTACAACATCGCGACTTCTTGATTTTTCCCACTGGATGGTTTTCGATTTATTTTTTTATTGCGTGACAGTGAAAACGATCCCGCCTGGAAGCAGCGCAAAACATTTCACGTCATGTCCGCCATTTGTTGTTTTTTCATGGGTTTCTCAATTGCGCCTCTTTTAGTCCATAATCCACTTTGTCTGTAGAAAGCGAGGCGTAATTGAATGGCCATCAGTCTAGGATATAAAAGTAAAACGAGTACGGAAAGACTTCTTTCCTATCTATTTCTTTGCTCGTAATGACTATCAATGAAAATACTTACATCAAAGCGATGACTTAATAGATAGTCAAATGTCGGCTCCTTTAAGCACCGCACCGTCTTGTTTCAGCTGGTGTGCAGCTGCCGAAAAAAAGCAGCTTCCATCTCCTTTTGGATTGAAGGAGACAATAAAGCCTTGCTGTTTCAGTCGACTGCGAAATGATTCCATAGCCACGATAACAGAACAGAAAGATGAGTCCCGGGAGATGAGCAAGTATTTGACAGCAGGAAACTGCATTTGGTGCTGTCAATCAAAGCAACACGCCCAGACAATGTAGCTAGCCGGCTACATTCGAATCTTGTGGCTACATAAAGCTACAGAATATCCTCTGAAATAATTTGAAATTAATTTTCAATAATTTTTCGACCTTCGACCATTTACCCTCGACCCTCGACCATTTACCCTCGACCCTCGACTAGTTACCCTCGACCCTCGACCCTCGACCAAAAGGCAAACTCCTATATAACTATACATGTATAACAGAAACTGATAGTATTATGATCTTTCTATATCTTATAGAACATAGTTAACAGCTTCGTGTTTATTTAAGTTTAAAAGATTAACAGATGGGAGGAGACTTATGGTGATAAACTGTCCCAACAGCTATTTACTTCACTATTATTCCAATGGAAAGTATAGTGGAATGCAACCATAAGTGTTACAATCTCTTATTGCGCGACAATTTATTTCAAAGCCTTGCATTATTTCAACAAAGCATAAAAAGCCGCTTTTAGATTCGTTTTTGACTGCATTTCGAAATTAAAAAGAAATATAAATGTTTAACTTCCAGAGATTGTCTCGATCAGTATTCGTAGACCTTGTATATTCAGCTTTAGTGATATTTGCACATTGTACTTACAACCACACAAAAATTCACAAAGAAATTATCTTGACCGGATATAATTATCGGAACACATTTTTCTTTGATCTTTAGTTTCCGAAATTTATACTATTTTCAATTCAACGAACATTGAAATTCACAGAGAGTACTTGAGAGCTGATATTTATCTGACCTTCTTCTAAGCAATTGATATGTTCAAACAGTTGTAGAGGGATGTAACTCAAATTTGCTTTTCGTTAATATCTTTTAGCAAGAAATTGTCAAGACAATCTCTTGTGTTTGACTGTGTAACTTGTTTATAATATAACAAAATTTTAGTCGCAGTATTAAAATCTTTTTGTACGAGGATTTCTTATTTTGCCATGTGTCAGTTGCTTGGCATGCCATGAAAAATAAACATACAAGGCACCTTTAAGATTCTTTTAATTTCTAGTGAAATTTTATTTTTATCAGGGAAAAGAAGGAAATTTTGAAAACCGTCAATGTCAGTATAGTGAATATGAATGGGCCTAAACAGCTGTAAACATTTTTGTAAACTCGTTTCTAACAGTAAACTGTTTTTGCGCATAGTTTTCTTTATTTCAGTGCTTACCACATGTAATACTTAACCTATGCTTCATATATGTAAAACACTTACGGGTGACGGACTTAACTAGAATACAACTATATAACTATACAACAGAAACTGATAGTATTATGATCTTTCTATACCACACATTTTCATGTTGCCGTGTTTCATTAATTGCCTGGAATGCCTCTGAGAAAGACATGAAAGCTTTGTTTAAGCGTTAATGAGAGAAATTAATGCATGAAAAATGAAAAAACTTGTACCGAAATATAACTGCTACGGGATTAATTAAGGCATATCTACATACGAAGCAGGATAATTATTTTATGATATTTAAAAAATTCGTTTTCAATTACATTTAGTTCTGTTTACTTCTCAGATTGTAGCAGTAGTGAAGAACAAAGATTAAACTGTCCGGCGCACATGGTTTGTTTACCACCTGCTGAAGGCAGACCTGCACAGTATTATGATGGTACTCCTGGTCGCCGGGGAAAGGGCCAAGGGAATATTTAAGGAAGTTGTAATGTTTTTTCACTTGTATACATCGCGGCATCAGTGTTCTACTCGATTCTACTGTCCGCCACAATGTTCTCGCACAGTTTAGTGTAGTGAGAGATTTGTTTGGCTGAAACATGTTCAAAAGAAATAAAAGTGATTTATGGAAACGTGGTTTGTGAATAAAAAGATTCCAAGTTTCTTACCAGTTAATGATTTTCTGTTGTCGTCTTCTATTTAAACCATTTCGTTAATCCTTAACAGGTGTTTCTCGTATTAAAAAAAAATAGGCAGTCGATGACTGCATGTAGCCTACTGCTATTACGTATTTAAACGCCCTGCAACAATGACACTAGAAATTACTCACACCTAAAGATAAGTGCAAGCACACTCTGTGATGAACGAAAGAAATATATTCTAGCACAAGACTTGTAGTGAACAAAACATATTAGGAGAAAATTACACAAGATCATTTTTTCACATGTATACTATTTACGTGGTAAAAGTAGAGTCCAATAACTTACACTAGTTTGGGTAAAGAAGTTGAGTGCTTGCGAAAGCGGATACTCAGTTGTCCCGTGCAGTCCACACTGAACACTGGCTGAGCCCAGATAAGTTAATGGCTTGTGTGAGCAAAACAAATCTTGTATCGGCGAAGAAATTTTCTCACGAGGATCTAAGTGCAATAACAAAGAGTACATAGTTCTCGAGGGCAGTGCGGGAAGAAAGATAATATCTAACAAAAACGAGGCAAAGCAATTTAAAAATGGAAAACAACTTCCCTTGAAGACTGCAACCAAGTCACGACGGTAAGCTGTGGAGAAATATTACATGTACTCAAAACAGCAATGGCCGCCGTATCGAACGCCCTTTTTCATATAAGCCTACTTAATTCCTCCCAGAAGGGCTCGCGATACGCAACACGCAGACAAATAAACCCCGCCGATGGTGGCATAGTAGCTTACGCCTTTTGGGCAGTAAGCTACAAAAAAACAAAAAAAAAAAACAAAAATCAGGGAAAGTGTCGTGTCACTAGAGGTTATATTCGGGCCTCAGTTGTAGCATAGCCTGCGAACGCAGACGTATTTCCGGCTGTGGCTTGTCTCTGCCGAAAATAACGTCTGCGAACCCGAGCTAGAAAACGGTTTCTATGACGAAGAAATTTGAAGCCAATCACAGTTTAGCTCAAGTAACCCCAGAACTACTTCGCGAGGTATTCGCTACGAGGAGCACTCAAGTTTCATTCTATCATGGAATCTGATTGGTCAAAAGAAAACAAAAGTCATTACGTCACAGAAATCGTTTCTTGGCTCGGTTCGCAGACGTTATTTTCGGCGGAGACAAGCCACAGCCGGAAATACGTCTGCGTTCGCAGGCTAGTGAAACTTTGCCCCTTTGGTATGCCCAAAATATGCATCTTCCCACACACGTATCGTAAAGAGTATGGCACTTGGTTCCCGGTGTTGTGGTCTGGCCTTGTCTCATGGGCTGGTCACGGCTTTACATAGGGTTAACCTCATTGCGTCTTTCCCCTTGGACAGAATTGTCCAAGAAAAATTGCTATGTATATGTTTTGAAAGGAAAACTTCTGCCCCTGGAGATAAAATTCTATTATAGATTAAAGAAATAGGCAAACTCTGATTGGAAATAAAATTAAGAATATTAGTGTGACATGTACAGCCGTGTGTACAGCTGATCACTCCATATTTTATTTTTCACAAGTCTTTTCAATTAACTCCTTGATTAATTATCAAACATCAGTAATTGGTGTGTTTTCTTGATGTTAACTATTTACTATTCCAAACGTAAGAGAACTTTATGTTGTGTTTTGCTGTACTGTACAGTACTGAACTGTAAATATTTCAGTAGCAGAAAGAAGAAAGAAAACCCTTAGGACAAAAATCTTTGTTGACAGAATTGTTTACATATTTTTACAAATGTCTAAGTGACCGGCAGCTGGTCAAGGTTTTAAATGGACTAAATGATCGGCAGTCAGAACGTTTTTGTAGTTTAGACTAAATAGCCCTTCGGTTAGCCTGAAAGCACTCCGGTTAGTCTGAATAGCAAGTCTGACTACTGGTCATTTAAATTCAAGCCTGGTTTCACCAGCGGCGCAAGCGCAAACGCAAGCAATTAAGTGAAACGAAATTCGACGCAAACACACATGGACAAGCAAAATCACCCGAACCTTTCGCCAGTTTGGAAAACTCTTTAGGGGCGAGGTAATCTGGACCCAATGTTTTCATTGGCGAAACGTAACCACGTGTGGTAAATATCCTTGTGCTTGTGTTGTGCCTGAGCAGTATTTCGTTTTCACTTGTTGCATTGCAAACGTAAGCATACGCGCAAGCACAAGAAAAAGGAAAAATTTTGATTCTTTTGCTTGTGCTTATGCCTGCGTCAAGGCCGTTTTCACGTTGAAATAAGCACTATTGTGCAGTTGCGCTTGGGCAGTTGCGCTTGTACTTTTGTCGCTAGTAAAAAACAGGCTTTAGTCTATTTTTAAAAAACCTTGACCGCCAGCCGGTGATGTAGCCACAGCGTTACATTTTTCCGCATTACATTACGTTATATCTTTCCTCACGACTTGACCACAAACTTTACAAAAGCTTGTGAAACATAGTAATTACCGTAAACGTCCATGTATAAGCCGCACATTTTTTCACAAAATTGAAGCCATAAATCAAGGGTGCGGCTTATCCATGGATACATCTGTGTTTGGAGTTTTAAAAAACCTTATTAATATTCATACAACTTCTTAAGATCTCAGTAAAGAAACATAAAAGAAACTGAGAGCATGTTGCTGTTGTGCATTGACTTTTTAGTGAGTGGTGGCTCCTAAAGGAGCCGTTTGTGTCTTCCAGTGTTTATTGGCGAATCTTGCTCTCCAAGAGTTTTTTCAAGCGATTAATTTTCGGTTCACTCGAACAAGTAAACACCAACCTACAAGGAATCTCCATTCTTCTGCACAGCTGTTTGCAGTGACGTCTTCGGCCAGTCACTTCCACGCATATCTTTCCGCAACGTGCGATAAAATACCACAAAATTCGCGAGTACTCGCAAGGTAAATGGCCGACTCTATCGTTGTCCTTGACCATCTTCTCGGCAAATTTGTCGACTGCATTATCAAGCTCCTGTTCTGCATGAATTTTTTCGTCTATTGCGGGTACATCTTTATAGAAGTGGTCATGATACCCAGGCATCACATCCGTGTTCAAAAAATTCATGCAACGTAGGCCCTGGCCCAGACTCCTCCCCACACTTAAAGCTTGGCTACTAAGCACTCGTTCGTTTTGTTTCAATATCGAAGGAATTTCAACTTTATGGTGAAACCTTGATTGTTTGTCCTTGTTGGTTTATAGCAATAGAACGTTACTGTAACTTCAAACTTTATTGTATTACATTTTTTTCCAAAATCTGCGCTTCTAAACTCGGGGTGCGGCTTATACATGGATGCGGCTTATACATGGACGTTTACATTTTTGGCTCTTTGGGTGTAACATTAGAGAAGAAATTGGCTTTCAGAAATTGCAAAATTTCTGGGTGGCAAATCAAAAGCACTAATGAGTTCATACATGTCTTTCAAAGAGGCATTCCAGGCAATTAATGAAACACGGCAACATGACTGAATGTCTGGTATAATTTCTCCGAGCATTTAACTATTAGAGCTTCATTGATTTTTACAGCTGTAAAGTTGTTTCATCAAGTGATATGAGAAAGAACGAGGCATAAAGCTTCGCCCGCTTTGCATCCATAATGGTGGTTGTCTTGGAACTTTGAATTTACTCACAGCAAGAAAAAACGTTGGAACCAGGTTTTCCATGCTTTGTCTTGAGAAATTCGAATTGCTTGTTTCTCCTAATTTCACCAAGTTCCCTCTCAAAAATTTCTGAATTTCCTGAAAGAAGGGAAAAAAATCATATCTCTTAACTGCATTCGATTGATTAGGAAAAACGGATTTGTTTCCCAGCTACACCAACGACCAAAAGGTTTTGCAATAGGAATTCTAAGTCGGAATTTTTACTACTAGGTCTGAGTTGATATTGTTTGAGATATTAAAAAACATAAAAATATACAAGAAAATACGCAATTTCTTCCTATATGGAAATTAACGGCAATAACAGAAACAGTTATAAAAATTTCTCAATTATCTTGTTTGCACTGCGAGCTCCGCTCCGCTACGCGCCAGTCCATCCCACTCCGCTCCAATCCACTGCACTGCACTTCACTCTGTTCCACTCCACTCCCGCTCATCTCCACTCCACTCCACTAAATTCCACTTCACTCCATTCCACTTCACTCTACTTCACTCCACTCCACTCCGCCCCGCTCTACTCCACGCCACTCCATTCCACTCCACTCGACTCCGCTCCATTCCACTCCACTCCACTCCACTCCACTTCACTCCGCTCCGCTCCGCTCTACTCCACTCCACTCCTGGTCAAAGTTCTCCTTTCTCCTTTGTTGTTGTTGTTTTTTTTTTCAGCGTGCACAGCGAGCGCCTGCGGCAGGATCTCTTTGGAGTCGTGATTGACGATAAACTCTGCAAGCGATATCCTCCTCCACCCACTTGGCTCGGAAGAGCTAAACTGATCGGGGAAGGAGGCTGGACCAACTTTAAGCACCTGTTCTTCCACCCGGACGGTACCTTGTTTGGTGTGTTGGGTAACAAGTTCTACAAAGCACCACCTCCAACCTTGGTGTCTAAGAACTGGATAGCTGAAGCGACGCTTTTCGGCCCCAGGGATGGCAAGTCTTCCAGTTCCTGTTCTTTGATCCCAATGGGGTTCCATTATGGGGTAACATAAGACAAGTTGTACAGGCGGTCTCCCCCAACAAACAGCCTGGACAAATGGCTTGGATCTGACGAACTGGCGGGAAGAATTGGATGGGACGTCTTCAAATTCCTCTCCGGCCTTTGATCCTGGTTGGGAACATCCACTCTCGTTGGCACTGCAGGATGGAGCGAGGTTCAGCAGATTCTCTTCATGGGAGATGGTCAGTTGTATAGAGCTAATCGCGGTAAACCAGATAGTTGACAGATTATTTAGCCAGACAGTTGACAAATAAATTTAAAACATACCTCACTTATAACATCATGCATTTCACCTTGAGTTTGGGCCTCTAGTTTTATTTTATTTTAGTTTTGAGTTTGTTTTGAAGATGGTAACTAGAATGAATCATTTTCCTTGTTGCTTGTATGTGTAGGATTGAAATAAACTGCCTGATCTCAAACACGTGATTCGAGAGTGAGGTTAGCACACGCCAATCATCATTCACTGGCAAATTCATGGGTTTGTTCATAGCGTGCTTTGATCTCGTTCCCAGAGCCCACGTGCCTTTTGGTCAGCACCAAGACACGGAGCTCTGGGATAATCCAATTTTCAGACCAAAATTATTGGCTACTCGATTTATCAAACTGCTTATGCGTAGATAGCCGGCGAACGCAAACGTATTTCCGGCTGTCACTTGTCAATTGTTTTCGGTGGACCAAGTGACAGCCGGAAAGACGTCTGTGTTCAAACTACCCGAAGTAAAATTACCTGTAAACAAATCAGAACCTGGAACAGATGAGGGTTGGTGAGCGAGAATTCCCAACGAATATGGCGCAAACTCCAACTAAACTTGTAAATTTGAAGATCTGTCGCTGCTGCAATAAACCCGTAGGTCTTAATGATCGCCCCATTTCATTTTTCGGCGAAAAGTTCCAAAGGGAAGCGATCATGGAAGGATAAAATGAAATCACTGGTCTCAAAGGAAATGAAAATGACGGATTGCCACAGTTTGTATGTCGGTCTTGTGCTGGGAAAATTGCGATGTTTCAAGAATTTAAAACTAACCATTCAGAATCAGGGAATACACGCATAAAGAGGGAAAAGAAACTTAAAGAAACTCCACCGGGTCCTACGGTATCGCCTTCAGTATCGCACTCACGCAAGAAAACTCGACCAGACCATATAGCAAAACCACCTGCAAAGATTCGCCTGGCTTGCCGGTTTCAGTGCACGAGTACTTCTACTACTGCTCTTATACCAATAGCACCCAGACCTGTAGTTCAGACTATGCAGCATCCTGATAAAGATTCCACGCTACCGAGGGCTGACGACGAAATTGCACACAACGAGAAGGAGCGTCAGGAGTCAACTGATGCCACACGAAATTTGCCTGAATTTCTGAAACCTAAAGCTGTAGACAAGGCTACCGTGGACAGAAAACAGGGGTTGAATATTCTTTCTACCTCTGGACTGCACAAGAACACGGTAAGTTACAAATAACCTTCTTTTTTTATATACCAATAAACAGAAGAGAAATCTCCAGTTACAAAAATGTACATAATACAAGGGTATTGTAAGTCAAAATGTACGCCAATTATGCGTCATTTTACATGTTATTAAATGCAAGATTTATCGTCGTGGCTGGAATCCAAACAATTGCAAACAATTCATGGAATTAAATATCTATACAAACAGGTTGCTGAACTTCCTGCTGCAGCAGCTGCTGCAGGGACCATTGGGGTGCTTCAACAGAAGAAAAAGAAAAACTGGTCGCAAAGATAATGGCATCATCACCTCCAGCGCTGGCAGAAACCATGATGAAAATATCACTCATTAGCAGTTGTGTGAAAGCTATCATGCTGCAGGATATTGATAGTCAGTGCCAAAAGTTGTGTCAGAAGAAAGAAAATCCATCTGTTCTTCGAATGACAAAGGACAGCGAAAAGGAACTAAACAAATTTTAGTGGATCTCTATTCTGACTGAAATGAAGGAAAAAGCCCCTGATGTGCTAGACATTTTGTCAGCTGTGGCATTAGTAAGTAAGTAAAATCCTTTATTTAAACACGATCTATGTTTAAAGCAAACTACTTGCTTGTGGGGTCGTTTATTACTAAGTTTAAAAATATTACAATTATTAAAAATATTAAAAATTATTAGAAACGAACACTTGACATAAAAATTAGTTAGAAGTTAACAACGGATTTACATAAAATTCAGAGACCTAAAATATAAAATCGCACATCTTCTTCTTAGGCACCGACTGAACAGATAGAATGTTAAAATTAATTTCCCTAAATGATGGGTCCTGTTTCACCTTTCTGATAAATTGTTTAAAATTCTGAGAATCTGTTAATCGGAAACAAAGTTCCGCAGTAAAGCGCCTCTAAAACGTATGGAATGTTTCATGAATTGTGTTGAAAATCTTGGAACGGTAGCCTTCTTATGTCCTCTTATGTTGTATTGAGTCTCTCTCTACATAGCTAAATCCGAAATCAAAGGGGGCGTGTTGTCGCTAACTATAACAGTTTGACAAGATTTATTTTGTACATATCGTTCGGCATTACCTAATGTGAAAACAGATGGCAGCCAGATACCAAGGATATGTACTGCCTATGGTCTGCTTATGAATACCAGGTATTGTAAGATGCTATTTCAACTGTATTTTTTCCCAAGCCAACCTGAACAGTATTAAACCTTGCTGTTAAAAATGCAAATGTCCCAAATATACAATTTGAAAGAAAATCATAATTTGATATAAGCCACTATTTCAATAACCAATCAATCCCAGAGTGGCTGGTACATTGGTATTACAATCAGGGATGATGGCACAGTAATTACATAATGCTATTCACAAGGTTCTTGTTACATGTAGATGGTAAATGAAAATTAGCCACCCCCCCCCCCCCCCACCACCCAATGACCAATCCTCAATTCCCTCCTCCTCACTTTCAGTTTGCCCACCCTGACAAAATATTTTTACATATTAACAAACTTTTTGTCTATTGGTAATCCTGCATTATGATTGGCTATATATGCTTCAGTGGGTAGAAAGACCACCTAGTAGCACCATGTGTGACCATGTGTGAGCCTCTAACCCTAAGTAAGCCTGACTAACTTACCCTAAGTCGACGGTGAACAAGTCCTAGTTGAAAGCCTAAGCCTAGAGCCCTGGAAAGCGACCGAGCGCGGAGCAACTTACCTCTGCGGCTGTTCAAGCTCAAATGAGCTTCCTCAAGGTGCGCTGGCGTTTTTATAAGTCCCTCGCCCAGGGACAAATGACAACCGAGCAGCAGCACAGGCTAGCTAATCCTTTTGATTGACGTCAATCAAAAAAAAACTTGGCTGACCTTCGTTGGCGTCAGCGATTGTGACCTTGACCTTGGCTGTCGCGATCCGCCAACCCCCGCCAGTGGCTGACGCGTGACCGCCCCCGCCGGTCGCCGCTTACCCCGCCCTGGAGGGACCTGCGCGCGCGCTGATTTTCTTCTTTTTTCCCTTCCCGAAAAAAAACAAGGTCAGACACCGTATCGTGTCTGTCTTTTCTTTTGACGGATTGCTTTTATGAATAACGCTAGTGAAAATCACAATACTTGCTTCCCCCCCCCCCCCCAAAAAAAAAAACAACAACAAAAATACAAGGCCAGAGAGCGTATAGTGTAGGTTCAGTAAGTTTTTTATTTCAGGTCTAGGGAGAGCATGGTGGGTCTGTCACACAGTAGTGGTGATAGAGTCGTGGTGAGTGCGGTGGTTGCCATTCATGACCGGGTGGAAAATGGATGAGTATATGATGGGGATGCGGTAGTTTCCAGATCTGCATAATTGGGAAATTTGCCAGCAGATGATGTTTGCGATCGTGCACTTATAAGCAATGACAGATGTAACAGGGTTCGAAGTTAAGGTGAATGGAATGCCAGCCCCGTTTCAGTCAGGGCATGTTGCCGATCGGTCATCCATTGTATAGTTTGTTGGAGTTTCGGTGGAAGCCTATCCCAGTAACTGAGTGTCTGTCGATGGAATTTAAAATAAATTGAGTTGGATGCTAGCTCGAACTCAAAGAAAAAAAACCTTTACAGTTTTACCTTTCCCGTGTCTCGCTCGTAACGGATCGCCCAACGTAGCAGGCTCAAATCTCTGGAGGACAACATTACGACCGCGGTACTTTTTTCTGGTGAGTTGAGAAGGGACAATAAATAGACGCGCAACTTTGAGTGGGGGTGGTCTCACGTCATGTTTTGCAACACCCCTCTCCCTTTTTTGATAAGACTATTGCCCCCCCCCCCCCCCACCACCAAAAAAAGACAGTTCGGTTGCTTTTTTTTAATGTGTGATTTATATAGACTTGCAGGATTTCTACTTGTAGAGCGGTTTTGGGATGTTGCGAAGCGAGGTTTCTTGGTTCCCGAGATTCATTCGAATCTGCCGATTCTTTTTCCAGTTCATAAACGAACTTGATCGCGATGGATTACAAGACATGGATTTTGATTTCATGAATCGGGTCATTCAGTGTGAGGGAAAGCGAGAGGTCTGGTCCATCATCAATGCCTATAACGATTCAGTCTTTCGATTGCGTATTCAAGCCTACGAGGAGTTGGCTCAGGGACTGGGGAAAAAATGAGAGGTTTCCTTGCACTAAACGGGAAAACAAAGACTATTATTCCATCCGGTGTTTTGTTCTTTTATTTTTTCCTGTCTCGTTGTTCGCTCAATAGGGTTTCGTAACACTCTTGCCAGTATCTGAGGTCTTGGTAGACCTTGTCTAGCTTCAGTTCCAGGCTCTTTCGGGTTTCGCGGCCGGTGGAACACTCGTGACACAGTTCGACAGTCTCGCCCTCCTCGGTCTCGTCTTTGACTCATTGACAGGATGAGCATAGATCCCTGTCTTTTAAGGCTAAATAGTCCTGCTTGAGACTTTTGTAAGCGCTATGCCAATGTTTTGCACGTCGATCGGCTTCTTCTTCTTTTTGTTTGGCTTCTTGCCACAACTTGACCAGATCACCCAGTACAGGGGATATTTGGGTTTGGGTCGTTCGTGCACCACGTCGACCCCGTGCAGGGGTCCCCGTACGACCTCTGCGCATCTCAGGCAAGTGGAAGCTGTCGTTATGTGGGTCGATTATAAGCCCCTAGATGATGGATTTATTATCATCATTATCATTATCATTATCAGTATCAGTATCATTATCATCATCATCATCATCATCATCATCATCATCATCATCATCATCATCATTATTATTATTTATTATTATTATTATTATTATTAGTTAATCTCTGTTTTGCTGCTTTTAAATGGCCTATCCACGTTTTCTGTTCATTTTACTCGCTGGATTCGTCTGTTCTTTCTGTGAAAAAGATTTTGTCTCGCTGGGCCGCCATGTG